>NC_057780.1:3895945-4094972 GCF_014825855.1 Bombus pyrosoma | reverse complement strand
TATACTAAGTACGTGTATATTTTATTGGATCAATAGGCAGAGACGGTAGATACTTTTTCGAAAATTGATTTTCGCGGCGCAAAGTAACCTTCGAGGAGAATATAGCGGAATATATTGCCTGGAAATAAACGTAGAAAGAAGGATTAAGAAAAGAGACGATAGGTTTCTTGGAAAATGTAGATAGAGTTATTATATTATATTAAAACAACTAACGTAAAACGACATTTTCCTATTGCATCGATGTCTAGAATCCACCCTATGTACATATCTTCCACATATTCTGTAGCTCTAACGTACATCGTCCTAACCGAGTTTTCCTTACTCGAATCGTTATCGGATGGTTCACGAATGGAACGTCCGTCATTCGTCAACCATGCAACAGAGAGAAGGCAGCCCCGTTTGTGACCGGTTGCTCAGCTCGCAAGAGAATTTCGCGGTGAAGCGGCCGCTTTGTGTCACGAGAGGTTTCATGAAAGTTCGAGACGCTCGTTAAATTGGCGAGGGGCCCCTGGAGCGGCGGCGCGTGCGTCCCGTTTATTCCATGGCATCGTTGCTTAGCGCCGATAGCTTATAAACTTGGCAAAGCATAATCGGCTGTCACTATCTTGTCGGCCGCGCTGACGAGCCACTGATTCGTAAGTCAAACCGTCGCGGTCACGCGAGGATGTCAGGCCCTCGTTTGTTATCACGATTTCCAGCGTAATACCGCCTGAGGATCGATGCGTCAGCAGAACGGCCGCCCCCGCGTTTCGTATTTAACTTACGTGTTGGAGGTTCGAACGCGTCAGGAACCATTTAAGACACGTTCCTTCTCTCCTGCTACTTACTCAGTCGAAACGCGTATTTTAACACTCTCACGGCACGACGGGTGGTTATACGTCGGCTGCTAGCGATTATAACAGCGTACAGGTCGTGCGGAAATTATTGCGAAATAAAACAGATATTTGCGGAACACCGAGAAGAAGCAGAGGTATGCCAAAATATTTGAAAGATATAAATTTAAAAGAAAATTCGAAGGATAGAAACTACATTTTTATTTAGAAGCTTTCGTTACTGTTTGATATTGAGATTTAGAAAGTTGTTCGAAATAATCTGATCTTATTTCGTATGGGAACAAGGTTGTTCGATTATTCGAACAGCGTGTACCATGAAAAGTAGTTCCCATAGTTAAAATGTGAATATAAAGCCATGGCAGAAAATAGCCACTGAAAAATATGTATTATTAGACTAATGAAATTGAGAAGTTGAAATGGAACTAACGAGCGTCATATTTTTACTATCAAATTTCTTCCTAAATCTAGAAAGAACTTCGTTCATCAAATTACCATTGATGGTAATTTGGATGGTTATTTTGAGACGACAAAATTACTCATCTTTCGATTTAAGATCCAATTGTATCCAAATCGATCTTGAATTGAGCTTGAATTGAATTTTGAATATTCGTTCTCTGCAATTACTAAAAATATGCAAGTGCTTTTATATATTTTTGGTAATTGCAGAGAACAAATATTCAAATTTCGTCAAAAATGTTTGTTTCTTCGTTAGGATTGTATACATTTGTCTTAGATACACATTAAGGCTTACATTAGGAGTGTTACGAGCGTCATGGGTAATTTTAGTGTTAAAGAAAAATAAAATGTTCTTACTTGTTGTCAAGTGTTATCATATTATCCGTAGGTGCAAAAGAAAATGTTTTATCGTAAGAAAGTATAGTTAAGGTTCATAACATTAACATATTAAGAAAGGAAGCAAGCAGTGCAGTCTACAATTAATTTTGCGAAAGATTTATTGCTCTGAGTCACGTTCTCGTATTTCTGTTTTAGAACGAGAGAAAAACGGCGCGTTAGAAACGCGCTGGGTAGTTTCACGAATATTTCACAATTATTTAAACAATTCTCAATATTTGTAACGATATCGAGAAATTAGGCTTCGCAGAATTAGATAGCTTTAGTTAGAAACTTGCGTATCGTGTTATTAACTTTCTAACGATAAGAGGAATTTATCGTGTTATATAACATGGGCATGGTTATGTTAAATGGTTCACTATCTGAAAATTAATGAAATGTAGCTGATCAACCGATACGTTAGATATTATTGGAGACACACACACACTAACAGCATGCTCTAATTATACGGGGTGCATTTAAAACGGATAATCTAGTAGAAGAAATGACTTAAAAGCAGAAAAATGTGTATTTTAATGTTGGAAAAAAATAACTATTATAGTTAAAGAAAAAAAAACAATTATTTGTCTATCTATTAGAACTTTTTTAATGCAACTATACTTGTGTACAAAATAGATTCAAAGAAAATTCTTTTCATTTTTAGCGAAGACGAGCTTTATCCGAGTTTTATCACGAGCTTTCCATCTGTTTAATTTTCACGACGTATTTGTTTATTAAAATTCACATCGGTGAATCTCCAAACATGTCTTATTTTACATATCTTCGAAACAATTCTAGAAAAACGAACGAAAATAGGAACGAACAATCAAAAGTGTATCTAAAGCAAGTACATATCGAGGAACATGATTTCGTGTATTTGATATTATTTTGTATCACTGTTTACGCTATTAGTACAGAACAAATATTTAGTGCAAGCAGCTTTGTTCCAACAGATTACAATATGGCATGGCATTCGAACGTCAACTGTATCTGTTTGCTTTGAACAAAAAGTCAACATATTCCAACATATTAATTATTATAAGATATACAAACCTGATACCGCGAGTAATTCCACATTGCAAAATTACGCTACATTTATTCAATGCAAAATCATATATAATGCCTATATTATAAGCGTAATTTTAACATTAATTCCTGACTGAATGAAAATCATTACTATGCAGAAGTATACAGGGAATATGATCGTCTCTTTTATGAATATACCGTACATGTATATTCTTATGAACGTATATCAAAGAAGTTAAACATACACGTAAAACACTATTTTACGAAATTGCTAGTAAACAGACTCGCGCCACTGTGATTCTCAGCAAGTCAATTAATATCCCTTCATACCATTTAGCTATTACTATATGAAATTTCCCATTTTAGAAACAGTGTGTACTAACTAGCCTTTCTGTGTGGAGAAGTTCTAAACGCGCAAATTTTACTATCACGTGCTAAAATATATAAAATATTCAAACTATAATAACCGTTATAATTCTTTATTTGTCAAACGAATGACTATTTAGCCGTTATTTTTTTAATCGACGTTCATGAAAATATAAATTTCTATAGAAACCCACAATCTAGCGGTAACTGTTCCAAGAGTTTCGAGCGGAAACGTACTCGCACCAAAATCGGTTCCGTCCCTAACAAAGACCATTTACATCCATTACGTTGCACGAAACGTTGCCTGTGGATGTTCTAGGAAAAGGAGAAACAAGACCATAAACGTAGACCAGCAGCGAAAGTAACGTTTTCACGGTAAGAAATAATGTTTCTCTATCGGGAAAAAGTTGGTTGTTAGTTGGCGGAGAAAAAGAGAGAGAGAGAGAGAGAGAAAGGACGAAGAAAGAACTGAACGGTCGACGAATCTCCGCACCTTTCGGTCTTCTCTTCTCGCGCAGGATACGCTGGGAAACGGTAATGGCGGTACTTTCAAAGTATGCTGAAATGTAAACTGGAACGTATCTCACGTGGAAGTGGAAGTTTCGTAGGAAGCGCGAAAACGCATCTTCAAACGCGGATATGACTGCGATGTGCCAAGTTGCATTAATTAAAGCCGGAGTGAAAGAGAAGAAGAGCTGTGAGGAGGTAAGGAGGGATGAGGAGTTGGGCGTTTTGTTTCGACGTTCAAACAGCGTCGGAGGCGCTCCAAGTATTGTACAATGGGGAAACGAGCAGACGAACAAGTTTCTGTGTTTTCCGACTTGGAGGAAACGAAGCATCGATGACGCGATTGAAGGAGGATCTTAAGGATTCTAAGGATCGTAAGACAACCTTACTTCCAAATATTCCTGTGAATATGTACGTGTATACACTACCATTCAGAAATATCAGGACATTCGTAGGAAATAATACATACAGTCGTTCAGAAGTCTCAGGGCAGTTATTATATTAACTTTAAAATTAATGTTACGTTCCGTGACCCTGCCCATAAACCATACTCTATCCCTGAGACCACCAGATGTCTAAACATCCTTATTCGAACCCACAACAATAAGGAACCGTCATAAATTTTAGCATTTTTTTACGGTCAAGATCCTTAAGTCCTACAAGCATCTATCAAATCGAAACGTTCCTCAGGGTTCATATTACATATCGATAACAATCGGCATACTGGATTGTTTCAGGAACATTCAATTTATATCGATAACTCGAAAAATATGTCTATTTCGACAATCTTATAATTGCCCAAAATATACAACGTAGCTTCCCGAGAGATCAAAATTGCATTATTTGAATAAATTGCGTTATCCAAATCTTCTGTTAAGAAATTAATTCGGTCGATGAACCGTTTGCTTACATAATTAACTCGCGATTAAATATTCTCTACCTGCGCTCCAATTTTAGTTCTTCTTTTAAACAATAGTTTGAAACAAAGTTGATAATTTTATTAGGTTTCGTTAAAGTTCTCTGCATTCGTATTTCTATAATATTCAGAAGACTAAAGGCTAACTCTTAAGAATAAACCTTTTATACTAATAAATAATAATTAAAAAAGAAGCAAGAAAGCGTGTCTTGTAATTGTATTCTTTTGCTAAGGTGCATGAAGTCGCAGAAAGTTTGCGCACAGAAGAGCTGAATTTTACCTTACAGCAACTTCTCACCGTGTTTTAAACAACTAAACTTCGTGCAACACGTTTCTTTGCTTTAATTTAACAGCTCGAATTTATCAAATAGTACGTAATACGTCTGTAGATCAGCAAAAATGAAGATATTAGTAGAAAGAATCTTCGATCAAGAATATTTTTAACTTTTCGAAAGACATTTCGAAATTTCATTAGCACTGGTAACAACATCAGACTGTTCTGCTTATACCAGTAAACTTTGAAACGAATCTGAATGTATAAAAGTTACCAGAATATTTAAAGCCATAATATTCAAACATCTCTAACACTAATTATATGTTTAGTATTCCTAATTAAAAGTAAATTAATTGCGCATTATTAAATTAAAATATTCTAATTAGCTGTTCATCCTGTATACCAACTTTTGCTTTGATATTTGTAATAAATTTGTAAACAAAATGTCTAATTTCTATATACACTTTCGAAATAACTCCAAATTTTATCAATCGCGACAGGCGTGCCGCATCACAGTGCCAATGAAATTTCAAAAAGTTTCATATAACGTGCGCGATACCATCGTAGAAATTGTCTACGGTAAGTGTCGGAATATTTTCGCGAGTATCTTCGATCGTCCTATCGAAATACAAAATCGCGGGGACAGGTCGGATCTCGATCTTGATCGCGTGATAAAAATTCCAGCTTCCGTTTTCCACGGGGATCGCACTACGCGTCCGATTTCGCGTTTCGCCGTGAGCCATATGAAGGTAATTAAAATTGCAATGGCCGCGTCGAAATGGCAAAGAGAGGAAGAGGACACAGGAGTATACAGGGTGGGTGGAAAAATTTCGCGCAACCGGATCACCGCATTCTGCGCCAAACTGCACGCCTGAAGATCGCATTTCAGATTCCATTCGCGGCCACGATGCTTGTACAAACGTTCGTTGAACGCGTCTCTCTCGTCCTTTTCCCTTTCGATCTTCCTGCGCCACTTCTCCGTGTGTGTGTGTGTGTGTGTGTGTGTGTGTGTATTATGCGTACGTGTATGTGTGTGTGTGTCTTTCGCGCGGTTTTACGGGCTGGTTTCTCTAGCCGGTTCGGTAAACGATGGGAGCCGATGTTTGCACGGCCAATTCTCTCAGCGCGTTTCTTCCACTTGAGAGTCGAATGTCAATCCACAGCTATGTGTGCCGACCGACAGAGAATCCCTTCTCGAAGACTTAGACTCCTGCGGGATCGTAAACACAGCTGTCCCTGCATACCCGCGTCAGATTGCCTCGCACTCGTCGCCTAACTTTCGAATTTTCCAACTCTTTCGCGAGGTCTTTTGTTAATACGGATTGACTTTCAGATAGGAAGATATAAGGTGTACCCGTAAGAAAGTTTTGACGATATCAATAACGATATGGATTTATTTGGAAGGAAAACGACGCGAGAGATAATATTCTTAACCCCTTTGAGTTTGTACTGTCCTGTAATTTAATAATGTAAATATATTTTTGTTTGATTTAATAAGTCTCAAATTTTTACGTATCACGTTTTCCATGAAAATGTCCGAGGAAGGCGTATTTCTATCGTGGATGGTCAATACGAAACAATTCTTCTCACAAGCTAAAGAAATTTACCGAATGTCCAGCTGGATAAATCGTAAAGTACAAATTAAATAATAATAATAAAAAAAAATAAGCTAAAGAAAATTCGGCTCTGGAAACTCAAACGTAAACTCCAAGGAAGAAACCACTATACTTCTAAACATTAACACGTTCAAAATCTTGTAACCAATATGCGTAGCCTAGATAGACCTCCGCTAATTCACCAAGTTCGAAAATAAATACCCATTGCATAGATATTTGATCGTCCCAAAAGTTTCTTTCGTTTTATAAAGAAATAATAGATGCACGAGGTTTTTGTTTTATATTATTCTATTGAATCATGTATGATCCATTTTGCTCCATTGGAACAATTGTAATTCCAATAGAAACTTTTGGAACAACTTAATATAATATTTATTGTATATTATAATATAGATATACGTATTATTAGACTTTTTATCAAGAGAATTTCGTTGATATATAGCTCAAACCAAACAAAAAATATAACGTTAGCCAGAAACTTTTGGCTGCCACTGTGAATGTATATTAAAAGTGTATTTTGGATGCTGTTTAAAATGAAACACTGAAATATGAATACAATTATTGTTAACGATACGAGATACGAGAATCAAAACGTGAAATTCCTAAAACCATTTATAAACCGGAGTTCTCTTTCTGTCGCCGTATTTTTCATTCCACGCGAGTTTCCTGTTTTTTCTCTCTTTTTTAAAATATATTTTTACATTTAAAATGTTTCTTTTTTATATTTCTTCAAGCCTCACGAATTCCAAAATTTAGTTCCAACATCTTTCGACTCTCGCTTAAAATTCCCCATAATTTTCTACAACAAACCAGACAAGTAGTCGATAAAATTGTAGACTAGAAGATGAAAGGGGAACGAACTTAAAACAGTGCCACGATCACGAGGAAACGCCTATTTCAAAAGGTGCATTAAAACAATTAACTCGACAATGGAGTGGGCACACGAAGCAATGCTTCAACCCTGTGCAAAACTTCACGGCAATTTCTGATTACTAAACGCAACGCATGAATACAGGATCCGCATTAAGCGAAGCGCCGGCAACTGTCTTTTCCCAAGCAAATTGTAATTGTCCTTTCGTCGACAGCGACGATGTCGTTTCGCTAGAAAGGCACGTGCCGCACTCGCTTCTCGAACACACAAACGCGAATGCATTATCCCGCGCGTGCGAGGCGACGCGACGCTTAGAACGTATCACGCTCGACTTCCGTTCTAATTGGATCTTCCGGCACGTTTCATCGGACGCCTCACCGCTCCGTAATTAATTCATATTGCCGATACGTCTTGTCTCCGGCACGATCGAATTTCCTCGCCGTTCTTGTCTTATTTTCCAAACTGTTCGATCCAGATTCCACGCAGAACTGCTCTTTATCTCTGATTGATTGAAAACAAACGGATCTCTGATTGGAATCATTGGAGAGATTAGAGAAAGGGATGTATTTATTAGGGGAAAGAGTTTTAATAAAAAACGTAATGTAATTTTGTACAAAATGAACTTTTCTTTCAGCCGTTTTACGTTCGATGTTCGATACACTTTTACAAGTTGTTGATTAATTAAATGATAAGTGTATCTGTTTTTGGTAAAACTAGTTTCAGGTTTAATCGCCCGAAGAAACGAGTTCTTCTTGTTGATAGTTAATAAAAGATTAGTTTTCTTACAGGATAAAGAAAAATTCGATCTTGGAAAGGCTAGCTATGTAAAACTGTCGACAATTAACGTATGAAACTTGTATGAAAAAAGGAATCAATGTGGAGAGTAATGCAAGTGGAGAGAAAAGTCTTTATTTATATATTTTACAGCAAATGACTCGAAGATAACTATAAATATATAAATAACTAAAAACTAGATGAAAGATTAAGAACCTAATGGATTATATAAAAAAATATTTAACGAACCTACCTCAATTCTTTGATTGTTTTTACGAAACAACGATGCTTGAAGAATCAATCTAAAGTAAAGCACTGGAACAAAGCAAGAATTACATTTTATCCGATATAAATCACGTGTCTTGAACGAAGATAATCTTCTTAGTTATTGACAAAATTTCAGTGTTCCACGATGGAAACACAAATCCATTCGAAGATAAGCCATCTTTTCTTTACAAAGGATTAAATGGCCTTTCGCACAAAGTTAGACATTTCTTCTAATTTTGTCAGTTTCTTCTTTCGATTAGGAATCAAAGTTTAAATTTCATCGATAAGCCACGAAGTTTCTGTGATTAAAAATTTCAAAGCAGCGCCGACTTTCCACGGCGAAGGTGATCGGACAAAACGAAGGAAGCCGTGGGCAATTAAATTTCCTTTGAAACCACCGAGTATCCTAATTCTCGTGGTGGAAATGAAAGTCGTTGAACTTGGATCGATATTCGAATGGCATTACCAAATTAACCAGACCATCTGACAACCGGACTGACTACGTGATCAGACCTTTCTCCTATATTCCTTTTTTTTTTTTTTTTTTTTTTAACAAAGAATCGAAAGACTTCGAGTTGTTTGAGAGGACGATAAATCGTATCCGATAAATTTAATTGACGTAATATCGACATAAAGCGTAAATTTTCAATTTAAAAAATATTAGATTAAAAATGAGAACGTCTCGTTAGACGTATTACGGAACGTTTAAAATGTGTAGAAGGATCATTGGTTATGTAAAAGGAAGTGAACCGAAGAAAATGCATTATTTCGTATAATTCGAGCATTCGTGACTTTTAATCTTTAGTAATTCATTAGCGTGAAATCTCATTATCTATGGCTTCGATATTAATTATGTGAAATGCAAATTAAATAGATTACCACTGTTATTACGCATCGTTGAACATACGCAGTTATATAATACGTCGCATGCATATTTATGAGTCAAGTAATGAATAATGTGGCGGATATATTAGATCAAATTTATTTTGACAAAAAATTAATAACTATCTTCTCAAAGTAATCGAAATTACGTCTTTCTTCCTGATATCAAGACGTTTCAAAATCTTCCGTCTTCACGATATTAATTTCAATTTAATTAATTACACAAACAGAACTCTAGACATATCTAGTCATAATGTTAAAGGACAATAAAATATAACAATGTTGTTACTTATAATAATTACTCATAGTAACAATCGTTAAATAATGACCATTTGATTTGCTCGATTTAATCGATTTCATAAATATATTTCTTTCGATATATTTTTCAAATACCGCAACTTCTTGCTAAAGCATTGATCGTCAAACATTTCATAACGAACGAAACAAATTAATTTTTCTAATAAAATAGAATAAAAATAGAAAAAAAGAGTTTGAATAAATTATATCGAGAGCCAACATGATAGGAGCTTAATTAGCATCATAAACCAACGTTGCATCAATATCGGATTACCCGTGTTTCCGCGTTTAATACCGGATCTAGTCTCGACGTCGTTTCAAGCTTAGGACTTAATACTAAACTACCTTCGACTCTAATCGAGCAGTCAAACTCCAAACATTCTGGTACCAAAGTTCATTTCTGCCTAAATGATGAACCGTTTGGATACGTTCGCTACCAGGAAATACTATACGAATCAGTTGTAAATATTTGCGATCTCGTACGCCCACCGCCAGATAGATTATTATAAGTTTCTAGTAAATATTTAGTTAGCTTCTTTGAAATAATAACTTTTGTTGATAAACGATCAATTTATTACCGCGGTACTTTACGTATCGTCGAAACAATTAATATCACAGTTGCGTTCCTAAACTCACGCATGCAAATATGCTTATTTTATCTGCTAACAAGAGTTAGTTTAGCGATTAAACGATTAAAGGTTGTCGCTTGCTGCTAATATCGTGATTATCGAAATCGATACGTGAATACGTAATTTCTTCATTTACCTACCGTGTCTAGAACAACTCGAGCCTTGTAAAAACGAAAACTGATAATCCACCACTTTCTGTTACTTACTGGGCTAAATCGTTAGTATTAAATTCCTCGGAAAGTAAATAATTTACTTCGATCCATTTAATTCGGCATTGAAATATAAAAGGATTTTGAGTTGCGAGTACGTAAGCCGCAGTGAAGTATAGGATGCAGTAACTAGCGCCAAGTGAAACGGGTCAACGTTATCTGAGACGGTGGTAGCTCAGATCGAAATCGAAGTAGTAACATGGCCTGGGTAACTCTGGTGGATAGAGAATTAGGCAGAAGATGGAAAGGGCGTCATGGAGGATTGGTTTAAGCATCTCGCGGGCAAAAGGAAGCGGCTGAAAGCGTATCCTGCTTTATATGGCGGTTTACGTACCTTTATCTTTACGATTACGCTCGCGTAAAATCGGAGTTTAATATAAAGCCCAGGGGAGCACGGTAGAGAAAGCGACCTTATACCATGAACATTCGGTTGCCTGCATCCTTCTTCCAGAACCTCGTGCGGAAGTTCGAACGAGAAAGGAAATACGAGGATGGAACGATGGAACTCTACTAGGTGTCCTCGAAAGGAAAGAGCTGGCGAATTTAAACGAGAAGCGCGATTCTTCGAACTTGTTTAACTATCGATATATTTTACTTTCTTATATACCTTATACTTGTATCACCAGTGGAGTTTGTATTCTTCAACTAAATATATAGTCCGAATCTTCATTTTGCAATTGACGATTACATTTCGCTCTATTTACAATACCAAGATACAACGACAAGTTCTAATTCAATTTACTCCGATAGTAAATCCTCGAATCAGATTATTCGTTTATATTCTAAGCTTCTATAGCTTTTCATTTTCTCAACTGTTATATATTAATGATGAAGATGAGAGTGTCGCGAATGGTCAATGATCTGCGTCGTAAACGTACCGACCAATCTTCGTTGAGATGTGCAACCACCGTGAGATACGCGAAGGTGACGTCTACAGCAGGAAGGGTCACAAGGAATCAAAGGGGTCCCAGGTGCCTACGTGGCTAACAGAGCCGTTAATTGCCATGATACAATCGCAGGTTTATGATATTCCAGTAGCTAAGGAAACCAGGACGTTGGAAGCGTACGTGCTTACCAAATGTGCACTAATCTGTGACTTCCAAGGTTCTAACTACGGAATAATACAATATTTCTAGACAACACTTTACTTGTCTACGTTGTACCAGGCTTCAGAATCGAAGTTCATCGGCAACAAGTAGCCGAATGAAACAATTTCATCTACCAGCCGAATGAATCAGTTTTATCCACATATCATTCTCCCTTCGAGTATTTGTCAGCAAGTTTTAAAATCGAAGCCTACTCGCAACAATTCTATCCACCAGCTGAATGAATTAATATTATGATCGTAATACATGAAACAATTATATCCATCAGCCAATCGTATCAAACGAATCAATTTAATTCAACGAGCAAACGAAACGATATTATAAAACTTCAGAATAATAACCAAAGTAAAAACGATGTTATCGAAGAAATGAAAAATGATGTTTGAAAGAACTTATAGTAGAAAGAAAGCGCTTCGTGGTTTATTGCAGGCTGTCGAAAAAATCAGCATTTGCATCCGTTTATCGTCGGCGAACAAATTCGTATTTCTTTAGCGAGATTCGCGCTAACCACACTTATTTCGCAATCCTTCGACAATTTCTCTGTCGAATCTATTCATTTTCTCGTATCTCTGTTATACTCGTTGAAAACCATAAAGAATTCTACGAACGATCATTTCCCAAGCCAACGATTTTTCACTGTAGGACACCCCGTATACCAGCAGCAACGAGCAAGAGAGCTCGAATGCATAAAGTTAAATACCCGGCGGCATAACCCGAGCTCGACTATGCTCGAGTATCCTCGGTAAGCCCTCAGCGGAGATCACGTATTCCTTCGGGAGTACAAGCTCTTTTTAGTGTCGCGATCTTCAGAATTTCTTCCTTTCCCCTACTTTCTTTTCTCTCCTATCTCTCCTTCTTCGCTCGCCTCTCCTTTTCTTAACAATAACCACGTCAGTTTGTCCTCGTACTTCCTCCATCACATTTCTTTCGCGCTTATTCTCTGTTTCTCTATCCCCTCGAGTGTTTCGATGTTTCGTAAAATGGATTTGCTTCCTGCGGTGGCGTTGTCGCGTTTCTGGATGGAAAGCGCACTGCTGCGAGAACGGATGAAAATTTCGGCTCTATTCCCAACTGAAAAATAGTAATCGATCCTGGGGAGGCGAGCGAAAGTGGAATTGGAAACTGTTTTTTGTTTCGTCGACGATGTTGATTGTATTTTTTCAACGTATGGTGCATCGAGGATATATTACGGGTATTTTGATTAAGTCCGTGACAACTTGAGAGAGAGAGAGAGAGAAAGAGGGAGCAGTGAACGAGGAACTATCGATTCGTTCGCTGATCTTTCTGAGGAATGGAAGATGGATTCACTGCATTTTTACTGTTGCGCTCACGTCGTTTATAAAGCTCACGTTAACTTCGAGCTTGTCGTAAGTGGATCTTCTTTTTTTTTCTTTTTTTTTTTTTTGAAGTACGTCCTTTGGACGTTCTTACTTCGTTTCTGTCCTATGGAGAAGTAAAAATGCAGAGAATACATATAATATGCGAAAACGCGTAAAATATCCAAAGTACAGTAACTATTCTGACGTTCAGTCAGTAAAATTCTCTGCTTAAATTCTATTAGGTCGTCCGAAAAGTTTCTTTCG
Source organism: Bombus pyrosoma (assembly GCF_014825855.1). NCBI lineage: Eukaryota > Metazoa > Arthropoda > Insecta > Hymenoptera > Apidae > Bombus > Bombus pyrosoma. The sequence goes on along the minus strand of NC_057780.1, from coordinate 4,081,985 downwards.
TTCTATGAGGAAATAATGGATGCACAACATTTTCTGTTTTATATTATTTTATCGAATTACGTGTGATCCATTTTCTTCCATCGAAGTAAAGATCACAACATTCGGCAGATTAGGTTTCACGTTTGTATAAAGATGCATCGTTGTAAAAAACGACCTAATATTTCTCTGTGTTTATAAGAACTTTTATTTGCATGAAAATTCGCCTTGTAAAAGAAAGGGGAGGAAAAATTCAGTTGTCTTTAAACGAAACACCCTGTATACGGATTCAGAGCTTCAAACTGTTAATGACGTTGTAAAAATCTGCAGAGATGTTCAATGATGCTTATAAAATGCCACTTGTACAGTTGGAGGAACACTAGACTTCCACCTGCAGCTCGTCAGGAATTATTTTTATCCCACCTGTCCTCTCTTCCTTTTCTCCTTGCAAAAATAAGCAAACGACGTTCTTACGATCGCACGAACAACGCAATCGGCGAGAATCTGTCCCCGCGTACGTTCGAAAAGGACGAATAGAATAAGAATGTGACGCGAAAAAGTCTCGCTGACAATAATGACTGTAAAGCCCCGAAGATCGTCCGTTCTCGTTAATTAACCGCTAAATCCTGTGTAGTGTAATCTTCTCGAAATTCTCGAGTCGCGAGAAAGTAAGACGAAACCGCGGCCGTAAAAGTGTTTCATTAAAACGACGCGACGAAAAGAGGGAAAACTCGAGCGAGCTTGTTCCTCTCGAGCGAGTCGAATGAAATCTCGCGTCATTAACGCGGTCTTAGATCCTCGTAAAATGAACGAGAACCGAGTGTACTATTGTTATATGGATCGTTGGAAGTAGTTCAGTCGTACGTCGCTTGTAAATCCTATTAACTCGTCTACGTACGATTAACCTTTTGACGGTATTTTGTTTCATCTAAACACGTAAGAATGATAAAACATCCACATCTGGTTAGAATTTTTGATTGGATGAATTTCTCTTTAGGAGAATCTCATTAGGAGAATACACATATAATAGTCAGACTGCGAATATCTATCCGAGCGCATATCTTCGTGAACACAGCTCACGGAATGAAACCCAAAGACCCTAATTATTTGTCGTTTCCAACTTTCAAATATTCAAAGTAATAATATCGAAAATTTTGCAATTTTCTCGTCAGTAAAATAACCAAACAATTGATCGTTCGTAAAGTTTCATTTGTTCTATAACCAAACTTGGCGATGTTATGCAAAAATATTTTTTAATTCTCGTAACTTGTAACTCGTGAGAGTTATAGAAAACCTTAAATTCATTGACGATGCTATTAGTACAAAAACAATGGTCTATAGATTTTATAACAATTTACCAAAGATTAAAAGTTGCTGCACTAACTTGCCACAGTCACAGTATTAATACGAAATTTCAATCCTTTTTTTTTTCTTTGCACGTGGAGAAATCCTCATGGACACTCCGCTGCCGCTAATAACGACAGCAGCAGAGTAGTAAAATATTAAAATATAAATATTATATATGATAATAATGCTAGGGGTAAAAGCCTTACACTGAAGAGTCCTCCTACTAGCAGATCTCGGACGAAACACTACTTCCTCCTCCCTTCTCCTTTTCCTTTATTTGTCGCGGCCCTAATCATCCGTATCTTCCCCCTGCTTTTAATTGTTGTTGCGTTTAATTAATTACGATTCAGCAGCTGTTGTGAAACCAACATATGGACAAGATGGATTGGAATTTTCCTCAATTCCCTCAAAAGTCCCTTGGACGGCCTTTCGGAGACACTAGGCGATTGTAGCCGCTTGGCTGTGTGTAACTTCGCTGATGTGTGGTTCCCCGTTGGCTGTGATAGGTTCCAGCTGCGAGTGTAGGATGTCGCTTGCTGAGGGTGCTGCTGCTTTTTCTTCCATTTTTGATGCGTGGAAGAAAAATCGGACTCCGGTCGCCGGTATTCGAACCCGGGTCGTCAAACGTTGGTAACTTGAGGCGCTAACCACTGCGCTGCCGTCGTCCGACACGAAATTTCACTCCTAGAACTGTCTTAACATTCGTCCACCTTTTCGATGTTCCAAATGCTGGGAAACGATGGTAGGATAAAAGCGATTGAAAAGATAGAAAAGTCAGAGGGCCGCGATTCGTTGGAATTTTCGTTGGAACGGCGATTCGCGTGGAAAAATAAAAAGCAGAGAACACGCCCCGTAATCCCTGGATGCCACGGAACGGCCGGGTAACATTTATTCCCGGGCGGAGAGCCGACGGTTTTTCACGCGGATGGAAGCGTGGCATCTTCGTCGAATTGCGGTTTAAAAAGAGAGCAAAAGACCGGGAGGAAATGGATAAATCAGTCTAGTATCGGCGGAGCATCTGGAGTGCGGAGAATTGCGGCCATTCGTAACGAAACGAAGGCGCAAGCTTCGAAACCGCGATAACTTTGTCACGCCCCTGTTTCGTGACGCTTTCCAAATCCGCGAGTTACGTGTCAAATAAATACGCTTTGTTCGCGTTTGTCGAACACGACTCCACCTTAAATTACAATGAACTTCGTGCAAACGATAGCTAGACGCGTGAGGAACAAGTCCGTGCATTTTTACCGCAAATAGCGAGAAGATATATTCCAAAATGTGGTCCACGCTTGATACGACACGATCTTTAAGAATTATGTTATTCACTTAACACGTTTCGTACGTTCTGCTTAAAAATATCCTATGATGATAGATTTAACGTGGGAAGCTACAGCGAGTACGTTTTCAATATCGGAAGGATTCAATTGGAACCGTTTTTCCTTCTTGCCTGGTCGTTAATGTATACATATATAATATTTAGCTGGAAGTGGTATAAATTAAAGGTTGAACAGCCATTGGGTAGGACAGCTTTGTAAAATGTTGCCCACTTTTCAGAGAATTAATTCCATGGTTAATCGCAATGGGAATGAAATCTGTTCGTGCGAAGAATTCATTTTAACCTTAATATGATTAAACACGGTAATATTTATCCAAATAGAAGAGGATTGTCAATTGATGAGACTAAAGAATAATACAGGCTCGAATTTTAATTTAAACGTCGATAATTGTCTTCAAGCGGAAACTTCAGTAATATTTAATCCTTTGTCGGTTTATTGCTACTAATTATCGATGGATTTGTCTTCGAGTACAATGGTCGAGGCATTATCGTATCGCCTATGATAAAGCTACGAATGCGCAAATTTTTACTTCTCCGGTAAACAATTAGGTCAAACATCTTCCTTTTTTTCTTCGCATCTATATCAATCGATATCGAATACCGTTACTTCATTAATCAAATTTATCGGTAATAAACCGATATGTAATATCTGGTTAAAAAAAAAGAGCAGGCTAAACAACTTCCACTTTTATCATTTTCACTTTATGACACTCGAAGAAACTTTTCCACAATGATAACTCAAAAAGAGAAAGAACACGTTTTGCAAGTTGTATCGGCTCTCCAACAAAGACACTGCGATACGTGTTTTATTTACCAACCATCGTAAAAAACCTTTCTCTAAATTTCCTAAATTTTAATTTCGTGTCTCGCGACTGGTCCAGTGTCCAGTGAATGTGCTGAAAGTACGTGCTGACTCGAATACGAGACGCACGCGTGTGCGTGCTGAACGTAGAACGAAACAAAATCTGGGAATTTACAAAACACGTTATCCCCTGCGACAAAGGAGAACTCCCATGCTACGAACAATACAATTCGTTTCAAGCTGCCCCGTCAATTAGTTTCCGGGATATCAAGCTGGAAAGCGCGACGCGTAAAACGCGTTCAACGTGAATGACAATTGAAACCCCGTAACCCGGTTTTCTCCGTGGAGATACGCACGTTGCGTAGCAGAGTAGTAAAAAAAATACACTGACACAGCTTCCATCGCTGGTCAACGCTTCCATATTGAGTTTAGCATAGTTCGGCATGGGCGTACGAGACGTATAGACGCGGAAGAATGTGCAAAATTACGACACGTTTTAATCGACGGTAATGGAACGTCGTATCACGTTCAACAAAGATGATTTTAACCGCTTAAGCATCGAAAGCTTCCAAAAATTCTGTAGAAAAAGAAAGTCCTGAACTTTGTATCTTTGACTTAGTAACGTTTTAAGTCTGTAAGTTTAGTCTGACTGTAAATCGTGATTGAAATTGCTAAATTTAGAAATAAATAGATTTCCAGCGCTAAACGATGGTAAATGGCAACAACAAATTTACATCGTTGCCCGTTGGAGAAGTTGTTCCTGTATCTTCTTGCTACTTGGGCCAATTATCATTTAGCGTTTCAACTCTTCGATTAATGGAAGATCCTAAAAATCTTTTTATCGCGTTATAACATTATCGTGATATAGTACGATATAATGCAACCTGAAATTCGACTTATCTCCTCTTGAAGGATCGTCTGCATCGATAAACGTAAGTGCAAGTCGGTGTATCGTTTTAGTACTTTGATCTACAACCTCGCTACGTCGTTTCCATCGCAAAACTACGTTTAAAATAAAGTTAATTGAATGTTGGAAGCACAGAGAAGTAAATTTAAGACGAATTATTAGAAACACTCCAAAGTATCGCGCTTTTCAAGAGCATCTTAAACATGTTGCATCGATCATAGAATATTCGCGTGCTGCGATAAATCGATGAAAAACGAAACGCTGTTCAAGAAGCATTATTAAGTACGCTTATTAACTAAAACTCGGAGGAATTTCACAATTTTCAGCTGTTCGATTTCCGAGCGTTAAAACACTCGAACTTTCAGTTCGGGCGAAACTCTTGTGCCCGCCGAATTCGAAGGTGCTTCAAAAAAACTCCGAGAGTTGGCAAAATTGCCGTTGAAATTTATGAAGAACGTACAAACGGATCAATTAATTACTCGTTCCTCTCACACGTTCATTCCGCTAATAAACTAATCAAATCCTGCTTGAACGTATCTTGAAAGCAATTGCTCGTAACCACTCTTGCCCTAATTCCAACACTCTGTTAGCTCTGCTATACGATCTTCGAATTTTTATGTCCCAATTTCGCTCTCGTTTCGGCAAACGATTAACGTGTCTATGTAACTTAATAAATCGTTTGTTGGAAAGAGAAGCGAAAATTAAAGTAAACTGTCCTGGAATAAGGACGTAATCGCTTCAGGAATGATCTGGTTATTTTCTTTGGTGATCGATCGACGTTCAAGCCTTAGTGCGTAGAATTACTTGCCGAGCGAATCCGCTAATAACGTCGTACTTTGAAGCGTTGATGAAAATAAATCTTCTTTAAGGAACGTTCCGTAGCGGTCCATCCAATTTTTATTAGAGCCAGAGAAGGATATATTATAGCTTTCATTTGCAAGAATGATATATTTTTTGACAAATTATATCTCTCTGTAGAACCTGTTTCGAGTATTTGAATTCCGATTTTGATCTCGTTTTAACGAATTTCGCGTATTTAAGAATTTTAATAATAACAAGGATCTCAAGAGTTAATAAACGCATAGCTCAGGTAATAAAAATGAAGTTAAAGTATACAGACGGATGAGCACAATATTTATTTAATAAACACGATGGTTAAAGCATGCTACGAACGAGAGGAAAGGAAGGTGCGAGAGGAAACGAAGAAAATAGAGAGCGAAAAACAGAGATAAGAGAGCGGTTCTGACCTAACCGTGAGATGAAAGGCGGGAAAAAGGATGGAGCCGAAAGAAAAGCGTCACGAGTGTTTCAACATGGCAGAAGAGGAGAACCTAAGCCGAACGAAAGGCTCGTCTTTATCTCAATCCTTTCGATACGCGAACCGAATCGAAGTTCCAACGTTCTCTCCGCGTTTCTCTCTTCGTTTCGGCTTTTGTGCCAGGTCGGCCAGACTGCTCCCTTTAATTAGAGCTGTTTCCACACGCGATACCGTTCGAACCATGTTCCCCTCTACTCTTTTTCTTTTCTTTTCTATCCTCTTTTCTGCTTTTCCTCTTTCTTCTTCTACGTGGGCTTTTCCACCGATCGAAAACAATAGTCCCACAGATGCGAGATAGAGAGCATTGTTTCCAAGGGATTTCAGATGTTCCGGAAGTTGGTCGGTTGCGAATCCGCCGAGAGATGCTGCCTGCTAGATCCGCTACTACGAGAAAGCACGTCCAGTTTGTGTAATGAAATCGTTAACTGATCAGCCGACATACACCGCTTTGGGACTGACGTAGTTTCGATACAAGAATAGGTTTTGATCGTTGATACCGGATAGCCTACTTGTGATATGACAGTGTTAGGGCAGCGATTAGGATATCGAATGGAAAATTCGATAACATCGCGTTCGTTAATTATTCGTGATATGGTAGAATCTTACCGTTGTAACGATCGAAAGAAGGATATACGTATAATGTAATTGAAAAAAGACGCAACATAGCCCCACCCTGTTTCAGAGGTTTAACTTTTTAAATATGCCCATAAGAGAAGATTGCTTACTTTGTATTTCAAATATTAATTTTTCCATAATGTGAGTTAAGCCGAATCGATGTATCCCGAATGAAGAACATTGGATATGGCACCGAATGAAGTAGAAGATCCCGAGGCATATTTCTTATACAAAGAAACTATAAATGAGATGAAAAGTCTGATAAAATGAATGCGCTATGAACGGTGTTCGTGTTGAACTGGTTAAGAAAACTGTGTTTGATATTTCAGTGAAATAAATCCGATATTAAAAATACAATTACACATTAAGCGACAACAATCTCATTACATTAACTCTCGCGTTCAATCATGATTATTTAATAATTATTCGTGCGTCCGCTTCGAAAAAGAAGTAAAAGCAGCGCATTACTCGCGACCAGTTGGAGTAAAACGCGGCGCGTAAACGCCGTAAACGATCGTAATCCAATTTAATCGGGTTTTGAAATAATTAAGACAAATAATCACGTTGCCAATTACGTCCCGTTATCAACAGCAGTAGTCATTACGTTGCTTTTAATGAGCTCATGTGTCCGCTTAATTATAAACGTATTCGTTATCAAATGAATTACGTAATGTATTTCGGTGTTTAATCCAATTTTCCGTTTAACGCGATAAGTCCTCGAATGGCGAGATGAGCAAAAAGCGCGTCGAATAATAGACGATCGTCTCATCGAATAACCATCGCGAATCGTTCGCTCTCGATTGGAAAAGCGGAAAAGAAAGATCGACGATTATATCGAAAATGAATGATCGGCGATCGAATTGATCGGAACCGAATTAAAGTTCTACGAACTGGCCGGAAACTCATCTAGCCTCTTTATCTCGATATGGACGATCATTTCGCGACCGATGGCTCGACACATCCGGTTCTGTCCCTTGGCCGCGTTCTTCGAATCGGAAGTCTCGCTACTGAAAATCCGATAGATACGAATCGCGGTTTCGCAAAGGAAACTTCCGAGTAAGAGAATTGAGAGCTCGAATGAAATTGCCTGTAAAATTTTTAATGATATCGATTCGTTTCGTACGTCAAAGGTAGTTCGAAAGCTACCTAGTTGTACGATTTCGTGTGCAAGAATCGTTCTGCGTCTCACTATCGATGACTCTGTTCGTTGTTGAAAATCGTAGGAAACAACAACGTAACGTTAAATATAATTCACATAGGTGCGTTATGAATGTTTATGCAAATTCGTGTTTGTATATTGTCGAGATTGACTGATTGAATAACGAGCGAATGAATTTGAAATAGAATATATCTAAACAAATAAAGGTATAAGTATAATTACAAGTTTATGCTGATCCAGATCCTCGCTCTCCTAGTGTTACAATACAATAGAATCGATAGGGGACACGTTCATATATTTATAGCAAAAGGATGTTACCAAAAAAGTTAACCTTATAGCTTTAGCTAAAGGCAACAAGGAACATAAATAGAAATCTATTTATCAGTTCCTTTGTTCCTAGACCTTGTAACCCAAAACATAACTTATATTCAAGAGCACAATAATATGGACCTCTCCTTATCTAGAATATTTTTCTTTCGCTAAATTCTATTTTCTGCGTAATAGCGGTCTCCAGGTCACGGATGTACATAAATATTTCTTGAAATAATTACTTCAACATATATATATATATGTCGGGTTAGCGTTGCAATTTTGGGCGTTTGACGAATCTTCACTCGAATTGGCCATCGTGGTTATGGTATTCTAGCTGATCTTTATTGGTACGGATGTCATTATTACAAGAGTTAACAAGTAATAGCGGCGATCGGACAAACGAGACGTCGATGACAATGAATTTAGGTTCGATAACGAATCCACGGCCAACGGGATGACGAATGCGATGCGATACACGATCCTGATGCGACTCAAGAACTTATCCGAATGAACTGACCCCCAATCCAAGTGGAACTGTCTTTATATACTCCTCTCTATACTCCTCTCGGGTCAATCTTTGTTTTTAAGAAGAGCTATATAATTATTTCGTATCTCTGTTAGGTACACGTCCCTCGCGTGACCGTGACTATGTCACTTCGAGCCCAAGCCCACTGTCATAAACCTCGGACACCCATACTCGGATTAGAACATTACAACAATTTCTCAGTTTTATTATTCAATTGTAGCTGTAATAAAAGTCTGGACTAAAGTATTGAGGGTTTTCCGAAGAATTGTTCTTCATTCGAGATACACCTAACCCCATTATAGTTTTCCTCTGCAGCATCATCGTGACGGAAAGTCATTCTCTCGCGAGATCTCTTTACCGAGTTACATAGCGCCCTTACGCTCGGTGGATTTTCTACGTTTCAACAAAGAGTTAGTCATCTGGGACTTTGGAAGAAAGCGCATTTTGTTATCCCGTTGATCCTAGGATCAATTATTATTATTGAACCTGGGATCATTGTCATTAGCGTCTCGAGTATCTAATTATCACGGTTACTTGACGAAATCTGTAATAATCATATTTGCACTCAATATCTTCTCTGTCGCGCAACAACAATGTCTAATCACAACGGAGATTCGTTTCACGCCCCTAACCCCAACCCTAATCATAGTGTGAACCCGACATATACATATATATCTCTACCACGATCAGAGATATAAATGTAAAATTTATAGTCATTTCACATGTACCTAATACAGATTACATAAGCCAAGAATCTTTGAACGAAACAACGTTAGATTTGATATGCGAACAGTGTTCGAACGAATATGTATACAGCTAAATGAACATTAAACGTAACAATTTAAGAAAAAGATCTGACTGATCGATGGACGAAATATGGGAGACACGCAAAGAGTTAGAATGTTATTTATCAATTATAGTATTTATATAATGTATCTGTTACTACAGTCTGATATCTCAGACGAAACTCGTAAATTTGATTTCTCCGTTATTACAAGAACTAAAAAATAAAAGTTTGTCAGCTAAAATGTTACCGTGCGATTCATTAATCAGTTGTGAAAAAAGTCGCGCAACAAGAATAAATATAGGCTTATCGGGTCTAGGATCGCGATGAAAAACGCGTTAAGCTTTCACGCTTGTATAACTGCACGCGATAAAGATATCACGAAAATAAAAAGGTAATATCCAGTAACGGGTGTCGCGATTGCTATTATATGGAAAAAGGACAGGTACAAATTACTATAATACCCGCGTTCAAATTCGCCACGCTACTGCGATTTCATTCTTATCGTTATTTACGCTCGAATTTCACGCGCAGAAATTACAATTTCGTTATTCCGCCGCCGCTGGAGCAATTTCGCCGAGAAAAGATATTAATTTGCCGCGCGATTGCACTCTCTTGACTTTCGCATTTTCTCTTCCTTCCTTCCTACCTGGTTTTCCCACATTTCCCATCTTTAACGATTTTCGCGGGGCTTGCGTCAGATTTCCGTAAATGCGACTCCTTCGTTTTAAAAGGTTGCGGCCGAAGAATATCGGATATCACGGCGAATACAAACGTCTCCTGTCAGCCGCGATTGTAGAAATCACCAACGCCGATATTTCATCGGTTTCTACGATAAATTCCAAGTATATCGACTTTCTTTTTCCAGAATATCTCGCGTCCATCTTCATTACTAAATTCTGCCGTATTAAAGCGCCCTTATTTCTCGTTCTTCTCTCTAGTTTTCTCCTATTTCTCATATTTTTGTATAATTTAAGATCGCATTGTGATAAAGATGGATTTAATAGTAAACGTAAAGAAAACAGTAATAGATATATTTTAATACGATCAAAAATATATCGTAGAAATTTCACTCGTAATTAAATGGAATTCAAGAAGATAAGATTGAACGCTCGTAACAGAACGATATTTCATCCTCGTACTTGATAGAATCTCTTTTGCTTCGTAATCGGAGTTTCTTCATTTATAAGTATCGCAGTTGTTGAGAAAGAGAAACGCAGATATCTCGTTAACTAGCTAGAGAAGTGCAGGAGAAGAAGGTATCTAATGACCTAACGTAGATAAAATTCTTGCATATCGTTACATCGTAAACGAAACTTTCCTCGCTGGATGAGTAGCAGATAATTAGCAACTTTGCTTATATTAGTAGTTACTTTAATTGTTATATCAAATACATTCGATCTTTGGCGTGATAAAATAATCGAAGATCGCTAATTCGAGTGACAGCTTAACAAAAGAATAAATATCTTTCGATACGGATAACGATAAAGCTAAAGACTGCTGTGTAGTCATTCTCCTCCCGAAAAGACTGAAACTTATAGGCGTACAAATATATAATTCTGTTAGATCGTTTCAGAAGTTCGTAATGGGAGGTTAACTGGAATTATTTGCGAATAGTTGTTGTCAAACTTAATTAAATTTACGTAAAACATCTTTTCGTTCTATCTCGTTAAAAAGTTATACAGCAGATACTTTCGTTCTAAGAGGTCAAAAAAATAACAAAAATAAGCGTGTCTTGGATTTAAGTTTCGAACGTTAAATAAGAAAGGAAAGCAAGAGGTGAACGTAGATCAAAATGATACAAGTTTATAGTAAAGTTTACGCGTGATACAAATCGATACGATCCAACCGCGGAATATCTCGAGTCATTTAAAATTGAACACTCGGGCGAGCGTCCGTAAATGCTTCGAATCGCGCTGTTCCAGATAGATAGGAATAAGCGAACTCGACGTACGAGGCAAGCGGAAAAGAGAGTTTCCCTTAATCAGAGACTTTGTTCCTTCCCCACCCCGTCTCCGAGCCCATCCACTGTGAGGACTTTAATTGTAAATTTCCCCAAAGACCAGCTCCCCGCTAATTATCAATCGACAACAATGCCACCGGTAGTTTCTGTCGCGTTCCATCCTCCGTTTCACGTTACAAGGGGAAAAGATATCTATCCTTCGAGCAGGTAGAGGGGCGAATAAAACAGAGAGAAGAAAAGAAAGAAGATGGCAAAGGATGGTCGACGATAATTCCCATGGCAGAACAAAGTGCAGAAGCAGCGAAGTAAAATAGTTGAACGAACGAAACGAAGGTTGTTACGATTCTCGAACTCTATAGAAAGAGGGGCAGCTAGCCTTTTACTCTCCGTCCCGCTGTTGCGGCCAGAGCTTTTATTTGGCCAAGAATTTTCGACCAGGCCAAACCAGCCTGTTCTGGCTTGCCAAGCCAGTCGGTGCGTTTCCAGTATGGTGGAAAAACGGATGGTACTGCGAAAGCAACGAAACACCTGGTAAACGTTACGAGCCATTAACCTTTTACCGTCCATTTAACCCCTCCCCATGGGATTCAACGTTTCTTAGACAACGTCGTAAGGGGATACGAAATCTGAACGCAAATAGCAAGCCGGGAAACATTGCAATTGCGTTATGATTACCTCTGTCCTAATTACATACTAACTGGTTGACGACGATTACGCGCACGCTAATTTTAAACGTCGTTTAATTACCGTCAACACCCCCGCGGAATAGTTCGAGAGACGACAGCGCGGGCTTGTTCATTTGCGACGCATTCTTCCGGGATTATTTCGTTTTGGATGCTCGTGAAATCGAATGGACCAAGTGGAGGAAAGTGGGTTTGATGATCTAACGATGTATAGAAGTTACAAAAACAACAGAAAGATTTGATTGTAATAAATAAAACTTTTTAACGTTATTATGCGTCATTGTCCGTTTTTAATTGAATTTTTCAACCATTTAAATGCACCGTACCAGACTTTCACTATTAAACTGTACGTGAAATATGCAGTGGCCTAAACCTTAAGCAGTTTCAACCACGTTTCGCTGTATGCTCCGTGACAGTTCACCGTTTTTGCTTTATCGAAGACGAAGAATTGAGATATGTTCTCGAAATATCGAAGGCACATCTGTGTTCGGTTTAAAAAATCACCGTTTAGAAACCATACGCAGTGCTACAAAAATATCGAACGAGATTCTCTCGCTTAAAAATTTGATAAAATATTTCGTTGAGGCCAAATTTAGAACAAAGTTAAAATTAAGAAAAATAAAGTACAATGAAGATGTGTCGAGAAAGATTAAGTATTTCTACTAAATGCGTGCTTAAAAATAGGCGGTGTAATTTTTTGACGGAAAAATGTAAAAGGAGGATCTCAATTTTAGGATACTGGATGTTTAAAAGAAGCTAAAATACACCAAAATATTTATCCGTACGGATAGATCACGAATGTCTCTTATGCGTGTATTGCGAATTTTTCAAAGATTTTAAAAAGGAAAGTTTGTTTGTGTTTGTAAAGATTGTTAGGATGAGAGTGGATTTTATAGGAGAAGTATGGCGGACAGATAAAGATGTACGGACCCTGTGTCTATACCTTCCAGTTTTTGTTTCAACCCATTTACTACCACGGCTCCCGTTTGGCAATCGTAAAAATGAATTTGTATTTTTATAGTATTGCACGTGGTTTCTAAATGGAGGTTATTTTTAATCAAACGGATGTACGCATGTATACTCGGGTACGTTTGATATTTTAGAAACATATTTCAATTATTTGGTTTAACAGTAAAAGGGTCTTGTATAATATATCAACTTGTTCAAAAAGTAACTACAAAAGTAACAAATATTTTATAACATTCGAGGAGAATTATTTACTATACATTTTGTACAAAATATCGCTTGCACTTGGACATTAGATGCATCAATTAAATTGAACAATTTAACGTTGAGCAATAAAGAGAGTTACAGTTTCCCGAAAAGAAAGAGGTCCTTACATTTCAATGAAAGATCAGTAAAAAATGCTTAACGTTCACGAGGAACTTGCTCCATTTTATTAATATCCGTTCTTTACGAATCATTCTCTTTCTGACAACACATCGAATGCTGCAGAGGTGTAAGCATTTCTTCAAGGAACTCATTGCCAAATACTTCACAATTTCTACATACATCGGCGTATTTATTTCAAACATTACCAACGTGCTAATGAAACTCCAAAATGTCCAAAACAGCACAAAAACACATAATATATTCCTGAAAGATTTCCATAATTAGAGTGCGAGTATTTATGCGAGTTCATAATTTTTCTGAATATTATTTAGAAAATGGAAGCTAGACAGAAATTCAACTAAATATTTCATACTATGATATTACGATGTCATGATATCTCATACAGTTTTGCATATTCTGTGCATTTTTATACCTTCGAATTCCCTATAAATGGACAAGAAGTCGCGGTCTATTCATGATAGATATTCAAACACTTTCGTCAATCGCTATACGCATCTAGGTCGAATTGTTTCGCAGTGCACGCATCATAACGCAGCAAAACTCGCATCTTCCGACCAACCACTAACGATCACCGATTCGGGATCTTCGAACCATGCAATTCCCCCATTATTCTCCGCTTCTTGCTATCGTTCACCACCTCCACCGCGGCACGTTCCGATCGAGCAATCGCGAATTCAGCTGGTCCGTACGCGCTATCGAATGCACAGGCTCTCTCTTTGTACAAGATATCGATCCGATCGAGATAGTTATCCCCGGTTGACCGGGCGTGCGTAGCCTTACGGTGCGCGAAATAAGCTCGCCGAAGCTTATTATGCGTTCGTGGTCAATAATAATCCGCGTAGTACCCCTTGTCAAACGCAGCCTCCACTCTGCGTGTTGCGACTGTTCATCGTAACGACAATATTACCGCAGCCATTCCTATAGCGCAACGTATAAACCCGCATCACGCGGCGGAGAAGGTTTTGTCCCTATCGTAGCTCGTTGGAATCAGGTTAAGATAGCCGCGCCTGTTGCTTTGTTTCTGTGTGACGACGTTGTCGGAGGAACAACAATTTTTGCTAGCAAAAAGGAAGTATTCGAACTCGTAGACATCGAACCGCGAATACATATATTATATGTGTGTTGTAGGAAACATTTTGGAATTTCATTAGCGTTGTTACAAAGTAAGAGTGACGCGTTTCTATCGATTAAATTTGAAACCAATCTGAAGATGCATATATCGCGTGTAATATATAAAATATATTACGGAGGATGTGACACGCAACTGGTATCTATGGGAAAACGTATTACGTTTGAAGCTGTAAAACACTAGCGTTTACAAAATGGACACATCCGAGACACATCAAATCGTGCATCATCGATGAAATTCTTTTCTATCTTTTATCGTTTCGGATTTATGGCTTGTTCCATTTCCCTGGAATAAAAATATATAAAAATATATTACATGATATGTTTACAGTAACTTTTATATTTTTAGACAGGTTTGAAACTTGACCGACAATAATGTAATCGTGACAGTTTTGTTTTTTGCTTGCCAATGGAATTTCGAAATGTTTTATATGACACACACACGATGCCTATACAGGTAAAAGCGTTCTATGATAATCGTCGAAATACTTTTTCGAGCTATGCGTAGAAATAAATATGTTGACGAGACGAGGGAAGGAAAGCGAAGAAAAATTAAAAAGTGGAAGTGGAAAGTGGCGGAGACGAGGGTCACGTTCAACTTCTCAACCCTCTCAGGGCGCGCTCACGAGCGATTAGTCTCACGAAACCCTCTTTGATTCGATCTCCACGATCCATCGAGCGAACGGCGATGATCGCGAAGAGATTTTTCGCTCGATTCGGTTTTAATTGTTCTTTAGAGCGCGTTTGGATTCGAGGTGTTCGATTGAATGTTACTCGATTGCTTTGTTGCCGAGGGGCTGTGGTTAAACGATCGTTCGTGAAGGACCTGTGTGAATCGAATAAGATAGATGGTTGAGTGTGATTGGGGAAAATGTGGTTCTTCTTGTCTCTATGAATGTTCGATTTTTTTACGTGCATAAATAATTGATAGATACTGAAATTACACGTGTATTACTTTATGTAAAAAGCACTTCATCTAAATATGCCAATGCTAAACTTTATTTTATCCTATTTCATATACCGTACAAAGCAATTGTTGTACATACGACAATTATTAGTTTTTACAATTTAGATGAAAGGGAAAGCCCACGATATTTTTTACCAGCGGCCTTCTTTATTATTCCTTCGAGCAGAGAATTTGCCAAATGTTCCTTTTCCCTACGCGCGATCGTTAGGTATATTTTATTCGGCGGTGAAAGCCGGATAAAACTGAGAAACGACTGTGCTTAAATTTAATTTTCCCTGCTTTTTAAATAAAATAAAAGTCGCATTTAAATATGAAATATTGAGAAATTCATCAGAATCTAGGTCGCTCTCTGAATTATTTCGAATGTTACAATTATTTTTAAAAAATCCAATAAATGGAGAAATTAATAAAGGCACTCAAATAAACTCTCGTCCGAATTTTAATCTAAATTACTGTTATTAAAACACTATATTGAATTAAGCGAATTTAAAGCAAGAACAATAATTAAAGACGTGATTGAATTATAGATATAATTGAGTTTGATTAAAGAGGAAGAACGCACAGTCTTAGGAATTTCTGAAATATATAAATTACGACTAATTGTTACAGATGCTGGCTGTATCAATTGTTAAAGAGTTAAATCGCTCGAAATTCAGAAAAAAAGAGAGCGTCGGAAAAACAGAAAACAGATGTCTGATAGGACGGAAACATTAACAGAAAAAGCTTTTGATATATCGTAACGCGTACTTGCTTAAAAATATTTCCACCAGATATCTTTGTTTTTTTACTACGCTATAGTGTAAAATTATTGATCCTAACGATAATTGATCGTGCTTTATACCAGGCAGGTATCGTAGCTTTAACGGTATTCAACATTTTGTAAATATTGCAATGCTGTTATTAAAATATTGTTTAATTACTCTCTGACAAAGAGATTCAGCGTATAGAAAATATTTGCTTGACACAAATCTACCTTTCATTTTGAATTTTTTTTTTTTTTTTACAAGTTTTGTACTTTACTCGTCGTGAATTTTAATGTCAAGCAAATATGAACCAGAAATTAAAGAAATATCGTTCTTAAAAGTCGAACGAGTTACAATTAAAATTTACTGTTAACAAAGATCGCATTTATGGTTTAATGGTGAAGATTCGATTAAAACCATTTGCAAATTGTAAGAACGCATGGAAAACACGACTAACAAATTGCGTACACATACGACTAATTAGCCTGTTTCATGAACGGGCTAATAATCGGTGGTTAGGGTCAGATGATCGACACGAATCGTTTCACGGAAACGTGAAAAACAAATTGCAGCGACGTGTTACGATTACACGGGGGAGGGTTGTACTTTTAATCGTGAAAATTTACTCGACTCCACTTTGCAATTAAATCTCGTTCATTTCCCAGCGTTTCGACAGGCGCATCGATTTATAAACGAATTAATCGATGACACCGACAACACCGAATTAAATGACAATTTTATTCCAGATGTTAAACCGATTCCCGCGATACAACAGGATGAAATTCGTTAAATTTCGCGAACGGCTTGTCACACTGCTGTCCCAATGAATCAGGTTAATGTTTTATATCAATCTGTTCTAAATGCCTAAACCCGATGATGTTTAACTGTATGGGAACATAGTATTATCAGGTAAAACATAATTTTCTTCCCTTTCACATTTGGGAAATATATATGCAGATATGAACGATTGTTCGATCTCGTATTGTTGTTTCTTTTCATTCAGTTTAATTCGATATTCAATCAGTAGGATTATTTATAATGCGATTCATTTAGAATATTAAAGATTTCCTGCATTTGTCTGAGATAAAAAAAGATCGAATTCTTTTTAAGCTGTGAAACGCGCTTCTTCTTAATCGACTATTAATAATAGAAAAATATCTAATGTCCTTGAAAAAAAGACATAATGTACTAAAATTTAACGTTGGTTTTACCAAATATTATTATTTAGAGCTTAATTAATCGATAACATGTTCAAGTAAATATAGCGATAATCTGTAAAGTACAGTAACAAATATTATAAATACAGTTTTTCCAATTATTTAATATAAAAAATGTAGTTTTATTTTATATAACAAATAGCAATCTTATTTTATAGGTATTATTATTACATTCTATCTTTAAAATTTTCATTCAAGAAATTTCAGATCCCTTTGCTGAAAGGAAAATTATTATTAGAAGAAAGATCTTGAGATCTTAAGTCAAAGGTTGAAATCTAAGTAATGCGATTGCGGATATATATATAGGTACATTTCAATGCTACTTTGTTGGAAAGCTTGTTGTATAAAATTTTAATTGTAGCTACTTCGCTCGTTACCTCGTAAAAAGTTTCAGATTTATTTCAGAAAATAATTTCTTCGTGAATTAATAAACGCTATAAGAAAATCCTATTAGTTGCAAGGTCCAAACGACCGTGTTTCTGCAAGAAAATTTCATTTGCATATTTTAGCCATTTCAAAACATGTCATCTCATTATCACCTTATTAAATGTAATACGGTACGTTTCTCTCCAGTGAATTCCGCTTATTAAAATATGCCAAACGTGTCCACAATACGTGATTAAAATACTTAACTATGCATACGAGAACTCGTCGCCAAATAAAAAATGGCATAGAAAAATTCAACTGCGAATGTCGGAATATATACACGCATATATGACGCATCAACAGATTTAAAATTTCATTACTAAACATCAAATTCCTTTAAACCTCGATATCACCTTCGAATTCTTAGATACCAATATAGTACACTCTTAAAAGAACGCAGAAGCCTGCCATTTTTTAAGAAAAATATCTTAAAGATATCTCAAGTGTAAAATGGAAACGAGAAATTGAGCACGTTAAATATGCTTCTTTCGTATTTCCCTCCAACTTAAGAGACGTTGACATTAATAGCATGAAAATTACTTTTTAATAATAATCTTCATCGATAGGAAAGTGAAAGAAGGAAAACTTACTGTATACCGTTTATAATATTTTTCTTTTCGAAGTGAAATCTCCGGTTTCAAAAAATTACCCCGTAAAGTCGTACTAGAGTTTCTAATTGATCGTATCATAGAAATTTGTAGAGGGTGGAAGGTATTAAATCCTTAGAAACATACTCGCATCTATCACCGTCGCCAAATTATTTTCACATCAATTAAAACTCCTCCTCGTAAAGTTTCAAGTTTAAAGTTAAATCCAAAGCAGACCGTTAAGTTTCGAGTTTACTTCAAAACTTTAAATCCAAAGTTCAAACTTAACTTGTTAGAGTCTAGACGTTGGAAGCTCGACAAAATAAGCGACGTTCGTAGTTTCGTAGCTTTATTTCCATCGTTTTCGAAAATTCGTCCATCGTGTATACCTTCGTTCGTCGATCCACGTACCTTATCATCGAAATGTCTTTAGACACTTGCCTATATCTGGCAATATATGTAAATTTATTACACAATTATAAATAAAAGAACTGCAATAATTTTGCCTTTTACTATTATAATGATACGATAGAGTACAGATCAATACGATAGAATCGATTTTTAAAAGGTAATATACATACGAAGGTAAAACAACGAAATTGACGTCTATAATTGACAAATCACGTTATGCAACGGTTCTATCGATCAATAAACTCCTTATCGTTTAATTTTTAAGCTATTGATCTGAGGAGGAAGACCTTCTTTTAAAATTAGTAATGAAATTACCTAGTCATTGATTCGTTAGTTTATACATTTTGATAAATTTCATTCGTATATCGATACTGCAAATCGAGCAAAATGACGGGACACTTGGTAAGAGATGGTGTGTACCTACGATGGCAAAAATACACGTCACAGTGGCCTCTAAATATATGCAAATATACGTATGCAAATACTTATGTGCGTTGACCCAGATCCCTTTGAAGCAGTCCCGTTTACAATGCGTTTCACGAGGAAATTAGCCGGAGCGCGTTCGATAACAAAATTGGCGAATTGAATCGGTCTCGATGATCGCATAGCATGGAAGCGCAAATCGAACCAGATTTAAACGGACATCATTTCAACAAACTGTATACAGGGCAAAAGTGGCCGAATATCGAAACTGGTGATGGAGAATGGCGCGAATTTTCGATCACGATGGAAGTACGGGGAGCAAGGCCAGAACTGAAAATGGCCGAGCATTGTTTGCGCTCGAACGCGGCCAGAACAATGGGAATCCATTAAAAGCCGCGGTTTCGTTTACTCGCGAATTATACATTTACGAGTGGCGAACAAATGTTCGCAAATCGAGAACCGCGATACGCTTCTGCATGAGCTGGTTGCAATATTTTGTCGCGTCCTTTCGCGTTACGGTTATCCTCTTGCGGCTCGTGCAAAAGAATCTGCTCCGATTCGTATTTTGTAAACTAGAAGCTTCTAGCTTTACCAAATTTATACAAAATTACTAAAAATGTATAATATTTCAGTTTGACGACTCGGATCTTGCGTATAAATTCGAAATTAAGGGAGATTGTTGGCGAAGGAAACGGGTATAGTTAATATTTTTTAAATCGTGGAAGGTAAAATTACAACGTTTATCGCTTTGATCTATGATGAGAGGTTAGCGAAGATGGAAAAGACGGACGATAAAAGGGAATGTGTTGCTTGTTTTAAGCTCTAGATCGTAAGAGGGTAACTTTCAATTTTGGAGTAAACGTTTCATCTGTACAGTGTTTCTTTTACGATAAGAGATTAATCATGAAAAGAACTAACGGTGAACTTTGCCAGTTGCAGCAGAAAGATCGGGTATACTTTATCTTAAGTAGATACTGTCGAAATCTAATCGTTCCAAATTTCGTTCTGAAATAGAAAATGTTTGAAAGATGAAGTTGGTTATTGTTGATTAACATATATCGTTTCGCGACGTATTTTATTTATTTTATGATAATTTGCTTCAGAGGATTTTATGACGCATTTAAAGCAAATAAATAATTGGAAAGTAAAGATATATGCGTAATTGGCTATATTCAAATCGCAACGAAAGTAATTTCAACGATTTTAATATGTGTATGGGAATTTTATATTGTTCGATAAAGGCCATAATTTTACAGTAGCCGGAATAAATATTTTACAAGGGAAGCAGCGGAATATGAATGTTTGCCAAATAGCGATCCAATATATGTTAATATTTTAATTTTCTCCATCGTTTGACGCTTGCAATTTTTATGCTACAGTTAACATGAATAGACGTGAAAATGCAGAATTGCCTTTTGCTTCTAAATAGAGGAAACTTGTCGATAACCAAAGTACCTTTTTATCGCAGAAAATATAAATGAAGAGTACGAAATACTTGCAATCGAATTTAAATGCAAACTAAATTACAGAAATTGTAACGTACTAAATCGTAACTTGGAAATAATCGAGCGATTAACATCCGAGCGTCTCAGAAATCAGATTGATAAACACCGGTTTCTATTAATCCTTCAGTTTCTTTAAACGACTACACGATAAATATTCTATCTTCCAGAAGCAAATAGATCACTTTCGTAAGATTATTCCAGGAAAATTGTATAAATAGTAGCAAGTTGAAAAGCAAGTTCAGAGAACAGTGTTTGTAACGCGATTCTTTTTTTCCACTTTTCAATTTATACAGTCGATCAACGCGACTTCTGAACTGTTAATTTATCAATACGTACCAACAATGAGTACTAACAACGGATACTGACAACAACTTTCAACATCGAACAACTTGGATTATTACCTGTTTTGCGTCATTAAAAAATTCTGAAACCTCAAAGTGACGTATACGGACGTGAAATGTCTACCACCATCACCTTTCTAAACACATCTTTTTCATAATGTGAGAAATAATAATATCCTTGAAAAGATCCTTGCAAGAAGATCCTCGCCGAGAAAGAATACTTTATCACGGAAATTCTTTACTAGAAAAAGAAAAAAAAAATATCGAAGACCGAGGAAGATGAGAAATTTGCAAACTGGAGATAAATTTTTGTTGACACGGCCAATAAATTGAAATGTAAACTTGTAAAATGATGCAGACGCCTGAATAGGATGGGCGAGCTAGTGGCGCTTCTGTTCATCTTTGAAGTGGGCGTTTGCGGTCGCTTCTATATATAAAACGTGACGAACAGGACGCAGAAGGCGGACGCCGAAAATTCTACCAAATATTTAATCCCCCTCGGAAGCCCGCGAGCCGCTTAGAAAAGCGTTAACTCGATTTCTTATCACGCTCTAATAAATCCGGAAAATTAAGCGTATTCCGACTATCCGCCTTTCGTTTTTGCGCCGACGGACCCGTGGGGATTAAAATTTGCCGGACGTCTCGCTGTTCTTGGTTAACTCTTCGTCGGAATGAAATAATCGCGACTTGGCTTTTAAGAGGCGACTCACGACCGCGATGCGCCGAGAAACACGCGCAACGAGGAAGTAATTGTAGACGGAAGGGGGTTGAATCGCGATGCTAAATTGCAGGGAAAAAGGATTAGAGAAACTCGGTTAGGTATTCAGAGCATGCTGTTTTTTCTTCTTTCTTTTCTACTACGGTTTCTTTACTAATTAATTATTATAACTTTCCTCTTATCTATTTTTTGTCTGAAATCTACCCTTTGCGAAAAAGATGCTGGCAATTAATTTTTGTATATTCTCATCGTCGTGAAACGACGAGCGAACATTTACGTGAACTTATGCACATATTTTATGTAGCTATTCGTGTCCATAGTAGTCGATTCTAGTACAAGGAACAAGATCCGAAAAAGATTATTATTGTCACATTTTGCATATTCATGAGGCACTAAATCGTTGTCGAAATTTTGGTATGTTAATATTTTCACGCGTAACATACCGCAGATAAGGATGATTTATTTCCTGTTTTCTCGTAAATACCATTTGAGATAATGTTGTTCGGTCAATTACGCGTTACATTAAATGTAGATATTTCATTCTCGATAAATGTCGCCCAATAAGCCAAACGCGATTCAAGTTAACAAGTTTTATACGCGCGTATTAGCTTGACATTACTACACCGAATAATTGATAATTAATAATCTTATATTCCTATTGATATATTTGCTATGCCAAACCCAAAGTTGTGTTTTTCTTCGTACTGGAAGCTGATCGAAGATGGTAGATAGAAAAAAAAAAAAAAAGATAAAACAATGGTAAAAAGGAGAACGTAGAAGCGTTTAAAAGAAGCGTATGGATTACGTATTAGCGCCTATTTACGCTTCGATCATAAGCCAAAGAATCTCGTTTTAAAAAAAGGCTCGCCGCATAAGCGTGTGTTGTCGCTTGCTCCATTTAAATGCAAATGAATCCAACAAGGCCCGAGTAGAACAAGTAAATTGAATTCAGAATCAATAGTAAGTTTGCATATTCTTGCTCGAGTGTCTGGTTAAGAATAAACATCGCGTCAAACTTCCTTTATCGTAGTTGAGAATAAATGTTTCGAGTAGGGTATAGTGTAAGTTCATTGTGTCCAAAACGCTCGAAGACGGAACGCGAATAGAACGGAATGAAGCGCTAGAACGAAACGTAGCGGCGGAACGAAACACAACTACATATATCGCTAATCTTTAATTGATACGGGTCACGAGTGATTTAATGCTGCTAAATATATGGCTGCGCAAACACGCCTCGCTATCGGCTTCCGATCGAAATTGGGAAACGAAATATAAAAAGTTTTTTATTTGTTGGGATATTTACAACGTCGAAAGAGACAATTTTTTCCTCTTTATTCATTCGTTTACATAGCGGATTCCATAAACGTTTAACACTCGCGAATAAATAAAATGGACATTTGCTGGAGGACTGATAAATCTAGTACGGGAATCTATGGAATCTAAACAATACGTTATACGTGTATTTGTATGTGTAAATAGTGGTGATAATTTTTAGTTAGTGAGCTTGACTTGAACTATTAAACAGATCCTAGGAAATAGATCAAGTTTGCACAAATTAAATATTAGGAAATATATTATGGAACTTTTGGTGGAGCAATGGAACGATGGAATTTTTCAGACAACCGACGGTTGATTGTAGGAATGGAAATGATTCTTTCGACGTTGTATCGCTACGTTCTGGGAAAAGGTTACGCACAAATATTAATCTAGCTTACAATTGCAAAATTATCACGTGAAACGCGGATATCGAACGGTTTTAATACGATACACGCATAATATTTAACACGACACACACATAGTATTTAACGTATTGTACCGAGCAATTAAAATATCAAAATTCTGCAAATTAGTCATCGAAATCGCCTGGAAACTATTAAATATTAGAACGGCAATGTTACAATATCAAACCAATTCACGTACACTATTGCAATTTTCGATAATGTTTTACCAAATGGAAGTATTTCACATTATCGCGATGTAATTACAATTCGTCAGTCTTTCCATCTACCGTTACAATATTCTTCGTTGATCTCTCTTTTTCCTAACCAAAGTCCCAAAATATTTTTCCTCGTTTACGCACATTTAATGACAATGACCAAATTGTAGGCTACCGCAGATAAATTAGACCCGTTAGACTAAATCCATTGAAATGGCATTTACACGGCATAAGGGAATTCTTAATGGAATGAAACTCGCACTGGCTGGCTTCTGAATCTCGCATATAATTTTCTCAAAGGGACTGTATGCGGTAAAATTCGCAGATTCTTTGAATAACGAAACTTCGCATGAAACAAAGTAAGCCAGCGCGTAATTCTTCCTTTATAAATCACCCGTTGCCTCATCCGTGGCACGCGTTGTTTGTTGATGCTTCCTTTCTGCGGACAAAAATCGTGAAGCGTAAAACGAGCTACGGCTACGGGACCAGACGGAAGAACCACTTCTCCCCTCTCTCTGATTCTTCGCCGGTGAGTCTCGTGGCGTCTAGCATGGTAGAACAGTCATCCGCGTTCATCTCGAACGAAACGATCGGTCGGGACGCGACCGGAAGTGCCCGTTTTCCGTCCGATTAGTCCGCTACCTTGCTGTTCGACCGTCGAAACTTTCGCCCGCGATTTTTCACCGAAACGTTTCCGCTAGAATCGCTCGCGGTTCCTGCCACGCGTGTCCATCGACAGAATCGTGGAACCGTTGTCTCTTTCCCCGGTGAGAACATCGATTTTCAACGACGATATTTCGCACGATGAAATATTTAGTTGGAGAAGTGGTTTCGCATTTTATCTGTACGATGCTTTGCGATTTTTACGTAAATGCAGTTTTGATTCGATCGTTCTGTTAATGGAACTTCTGATATTCTGACAGAGTTTTTGATCGACAGATTAGATTTCTTACGATTGTTATATCGGCGCGAGTTTTGAGTTGTGAATAGTGCGTGTAATAGGAGTTTGGATATTATTTGAAGAAAACGTTTGAAAAGTGGTCGTTTGAACGATATATAATTTTATTTGCTCACATTTTCAACAATGGTGCGTTGATTTATTTGAAACAAGCAGGTTATTTCTCTTTGGATTATTTCGTTATCTAATCTGATTTCAGGAGCTACATAATTTATTTCCAACGAAAGGAAATAATTCTTACTAACAGTCTATGACAGACGGCCTCCGAATCGCGCAGCTTTTATAAATGAAGTTCTTTCGTATCTCGAGAAGCGATAGAGACATTGAAAGCGACGAAATTCGTCACAAAAATTCCTACTTAGTATATAACACATATATTTCAGCAATCTCACCGTAACCTCGAGTTATCGACGTCTAAACCGACCACACCATACCACCCAAACGCTATAATCATCCCCTCTCAGTACCTCCATTTGAAACCTCTGAAAGAATTTCTTTCCACAACGCCTTCATTTCATCATTATCATAACAAAGAAAGCAAAAAATCTCCTATAACAAACCACCAATTCCCTCCACAACATCAGCACGTTTCGCTGTCATGAACCCTTCTCATAATCGCTGCAACAGAAATTAGACGAAACGAAACCGGAAGAAAAGGAACAAAAATTCAGCGCGTTCACGGCCGACGGCGAAACATTTCACGCGGCGCGCAACCAGCAGGAGGGTCGCGGGAAAATTCATTTCGAGGAGAATTAATTCGAACCGGAACGGGTTAACAGCCGGTGGCGTTGGTATTTTAAAAATTACCAAGCCGGCTAATCTCCTAAGTCCGGCATTAAATTTCGCGGACCGCGCGATCGTAGTTTTAAGTCGCGTTTAACGCGCGCGTGTACTTGTATCCTGCGGCCGGTTTAATCGGCGTCGGGGAAACCGCGATCCAGCGTTTCCAGCAGCGTAGCGCGACGCGAAAACGACTTTTTACCTGAACAAATCCACTTGGGCGAGCGAGGAGGAGAGAAGAGTACGGAGGAGGAGGATTTTTCCGACTGAAAAAATCCGCGATGTAGCAGCCGCGCGACGACTAACCTGGAAAAAAACCTTGTACGTACCAAGAGGAGGGTGTAAAAACTCGCGTCGTAACGCGCGCGTTACCGCGGACCATTTGGGAAGATCGATCGATCCCGCGAACGCTTTCCGAATGATCGATGCGACGTTCCACCGCGTCGCTTTCTTTTTTCGCGGATAAAACGCGCTGAATTCGTTTGTCGACCGTGGATAAATCGTGGATTCTCGTTTTTTTTTTCTCCCCCTATCCTTCGCTGTTCTATTCCGTGACTCTGTGACAATTGCGCGTTGTGGAAGTTTGTTACGTATCTGCGCGATATTTACGCGATGGTCTTGAGGGTTGATTCAGAGAGGAAGTTTAGATCGGTGTTTTTTCTTTCGTAGAAAGAGAGAGAGAGAGTCTTGTTGATTTATTTAGTAGGTTCAATAGGAGAAATTGGAGAGATATTGATAAAATACGTTGTGATGGGAATAACGAAATGATAAAATTATAGGATACGGGAGGACATTGACGAAGATGGAATGTTAGGTGATTTGATGTTAGAACTCCACTTTGTTTAGGCAGCTGGAACAGCTAAGATCGTGCACTTTCGACATTTTTATCTCACATCGGCGATTAAAAGAATATTTTGTAACTCGTTCGGATGAAAATCGGATTTAGGAACAGGAAACATCACTTTTAGCTACACACGTGAAGAGAAATTCACGTTGGAAAATTAGTTGTACGCAAGATTTAAGGTTTTAATTTAGGATTTAACTTATTCGTTGAATGAACGATTGAACGAAAAAATATTCTAATACTAATAATAAAACGTAACGTAAGGCAAGATCACTGATGGAATAATTCTATATGTAATTTTAATATTTTTAGAGAAAGGAAGGTATTAAACTGTACCTTTTTTTTTGTGACGAATGTACACGGAAAACGCACGAAATAGTATCGTTTCAAATATCAAAAGTCAAAATGAGACCCACAAAAGTGATCTTTTACAACCAACGAACGTTTCGTGTACCCATCCCGTATATTTTTCTTCTACAAAAACCAAAAGCCCCGAAAAGGTAGACAGTGCAAGAAAAACGCGATGGAATAACTCTTACACGAATTTATTCGATCGCTTTCACGATCGAGAGGGAAAAGCTGCGCGTTCTCGTCGATGCGAAACTTTCAATCAAAGTTTCAAACCAGAACAAAAAGGGAAAAAGAAAGAAAGGGAACCGAATCAGCCGGGACACGGACATGCTTTGCAAAAGTTGCTCGTGGATATTTTCCAGAAGTCTAAATTGTTAGTCAATGCACCGGGTTGCCGGTTAATTACGATTCGAACGAGATTGTCGTGTTCCGTTGAAAAGCTGACGGATAAATCGCGCGGATTTATACGTCGAGCGTGCGCAAAAATCATTTTTCCCAATTTTTTCTTTTTTAAGTTGGTACTGGTTCACGCATCTCGAATCGAAACTGTATCCGTTCACGCGTTTTCCCATCATTTTTGGCACACGAGCTTGTTTTTTCACATCGCACAGTGGAGTATTTGGCTTATAAAGCTGGCCAAACATTTTAAGCTTTCAAACATTTTAAAACAAAGAAGGCATCGTTTTGCATTTTTGTTTATTCGTAAAGTTGTCTTTTTTCAAAGATCAATGAAATTTGCAAAGTTTTTTTAGCGCGATTGTTCAATACCCTGGCGGCACAAATAATGTTTCAGAAAATATCTATTTTATTTACGAACGTTCGTGTCGCTTTTTTATTTTATAAATAAGCAACATACATTTTTCAATCTTCAAGGACGTAACGAAATCTTACATTTTATCCAAAGATCGAACGAAAGAACGTTTCTCGTATAAAATCGATTGACAACGTTTAAATGAATCTGCCATAAAAGACGACAGAGAAAATTGTTATTCGCCTATATAATACTTGTCGCCTGTGGTTTTCATCCGTAAGCAAGCTTAAATTTATTAAGACAGAGACGATAATGTTGTAACACTTTTCTGGACCAAATACTTCACTTTGCGGCGAGTGGAGTTATTTCTTTGGAACCGATCCACCACTGTCGAACCGACAGTTAATTTACTGCTTTCACGCCGCGCGATCTATACAGAACGCGAGAAAGCGCAAGTTTATCGGCGACAAAAAATTATTTGTGGATCCACGTAGAAGAGCTTTCATCCTGATGTAAACGTCGACGCGATAGCGAGCGAGCGGTCGCGATGCATAATCCAGATTTGTCGCGAAATAAATCGTGAAACACGCGGCACCGGAATTTATCCCACCGATGAATCCGAATCACGCGACCGAATTCGTCGTCGTAAAAATATTGTGCATTTTCTCGCGATTACCCATTCCGGCAGCTCATAAATAGCTACCTCGTGAATTCAATTCGCGCGATTGATAAGCGTATTATCCAACAGGGGCGGGCAGAAGTGGATTCCGTTGTCGTTCAGGGTTTCCAGGATGTTTCTGTCAGGTGACGTGCATCGGTGACGATCGATTAACGTTAAAACCAAGCGAGGAAGCAGCTTCTTACGTGGAAATAAGCCAAAACTTGGAAAGTTTCTTCTCTCGCCAATGAAATTTTCCAACGTTTCTTGTTTACGAAATGTTAATCTTAGAAATCGATGTTTCGTCTATGAGGCGTGGCTGATTATTTATCGTTTACGATAAAGAGAACATTGATTGTCTTTTTCTTTTTTTTTTTAGAATATACAGAAATATACAAGAATACATAAGAATATATATAATGTACAATTGTTTATGTACAACTTTTTTAATATTAACTGTGTACAACTTTTTTTTAAACAAAGTTTTTCATATACTCTGTCATCATATTCGAGACACGATTTATTCTCGAAAAAGTGCAGTAATTTGATTTTCTGATTTTACAATTACTAGCGCTTTATAAATAAACGACAAGATTATTCCGACAGAAGAAGCGATACTTATTCAAACTTCGTGAATTATTAACGTTTTATAGAGCAAAGTTCTCCGTTGTTTTATGTCGAAAACGTGTTGATAAGATATAAAGTTGTGAAAAGGCTCGGATCGATTTTTCGTGTTTATTTAAAAGAAGTGACTTTTACGTTGAAAAGTGTAATCGTCGAGAACTGTGACCATAGCGTTTCGCCGTGAACAGCGAGAAGGAGGAGCGGACGAGGTTCGAAAAGAGACATGACGAATCATGTGTGCCGTGCAATCGTCTACTATTTCCTGATTGTTTATTTAAAGGGTCTACTGCAATCCTTGAAGCTCTATTCCGGACATCCAGCGGATTTGGTAAGATGCACGGCCGACTTCAACGTGAGTACACATGCAATTTTAATAATATCGATAGTTGAATTCTGTTTCTTTAATGTTAACGTACGGTAGAATTTTGGATTGTGTCTATGTTTAGCTAGAAATATCTGTATAACTTGCGGAGGTCTGAGAAAGAAATTCGTCGATAAACAAATTAAAGAAATCTTTCGTTCCGTTAGAATTATGAACTTTATACGGAAATGTTCCTTTCTATATTTCATTCGTTAATATTTGCTTTCTCATACCTCCTTTTACGTTTTTCCAACTTCATTCGATCAGGTTTCATTTGTAATTTTTTAATATCGGATATTAGCCTTAGCCTTCGCTGAACTTTCTTCGATCTTTAATTCCATACCTTTGCTTATCCAAAGAATCTTGTCACGTTCGTATTATAAAATTACTCAACTTTTGAGTCGAGAAACAGATGAACGAAAAAGAGTAAAATAGAAAATGAAAAGTCTCTTCGTACGACTTTAACAATTTCTCGCAATGATATACTTTCGCCGAGGTACGATTCGTTAGAAAAACAGTATCCCCGCTAAAATAATTACCGTTGGAACGAAAACAAAAAGGGGGGAGGGCAGAAAAAGCTCGTCAGAGGTCCAAGAAAATTGTCCAAGTATCCCATAGGCCGTAGGTCATCGGGGTCCAACAGGATAGCCCCAAGGGGTAGCGATGCACCGCGAATGGAACCCGGTGAGTCAGCAACGATAAATCGAGCGATTTATGAAGCGGCACGAGCATTCTCCGGGAATAATGCCGCTATCGATGTGCGTATACACAGGTGGCACAGGGACGAGGTATAGTCGACTCAATCATCTTGATCTCCGACGCTTCGATTCTCGATAAATCTTCGAAGAAAATCGATCGGTTTTCGTACTTGATCGAGACATGAAACGAATTTATTACTCGGTCTGTGTACCAGAGTAATTCGATAATTAATTATTTTAAGAAAATCCTCGTCAAGAACGATCAAGTCAGATCTTAAAGCACGGATTAATAATTTCTTCGATAAATCAACCGGTCTTTCGGCAACAAATCAAACCATTTAACCGAAATGTCAATGGATCTTCCTGGATCGATAAAATTCAAACTAAATAAAGCAAACGTTAAATAGCAAAACCATCGATAAATAATAAAAATGATAAAATTTAAATACGCATATATTATTATTTTTCTCGCTGTCCCGATTCCATAAATCCCTCAAAATCGTAATTAATCACTCTCGATCCAACCGATCACTCGCGCATCAAACATCCACGATGATTCTACGATACTTCAATCTCGATCGCCTAACGAGCGAATCACGGCGAATCCTAACCGGATCCTAACTGAAAAAAAAAAAAAAGAAATAACGACAAAAAGACAAACTGCGTAAACATCGTTCCGTGTTTCAAAATAATAAAAATAATTTGACGAAACGAACACCCTCGCGTAGATACTCACGTATGCGTTACTTGCACGAGCAAAAAGCCGAGAATCTCGTGAAACAAAGACGCGTGCGAGTGACACTTCGCGCGTGAATGAGCGACGACGATTTATTTAATTTGTCAACGTCAGTCAGGCCGCGTGGCACACGATCGGGAAATCTTCAATCAAAATATGACGAAAGCGAGACGCGACGCGACCCCGTTTCAATCGTAATTAATTTCGATGTCGGAGCAAGGGTGGGAGATTGGTATCACGCGGATAATTCCGTTCCGATTATAGCCGCGATTTCGTAGAGAAACGTGTTTCACGTATCGCGAAATAATTATTCGGCCGTCCAGCGAAAACGGCTAGGTATTTATGGTGGCGATAATATCCGTCATAAACGGGCCGATTCGTCGTTCAACACACCTATACACGCGCGTTTTTCACCCGAGTGCGCCGCCATAAATCGGCTAATTAATGAATAAATAAAGCGAAAACAGGTTCCACGATACACGAATTACGTATTCCGTTTAAACGTCCCACAGAATGCCAAGAACAATAATCTGTACGAGTTTGACGAGTTTCTTTTTTGTATCCATCGACGGCGTTGTTATTGCGCGAATGTGTTTCTTTTTCTTTTTTCTTTTTCTTTTTCTTTATCCGAAAGACGAGTTAATTATATTTTAGTATGGAAGATGAAGTTTTCATTGGATACTATTTTTGGCACGGATTATCTATTCTTTAGTCGGTGAAACACTAGATACGTTAGTCTCTGGTTTTGTTAGGACTTTTAACCCAGATGGCAAATAATTTGTGAAAACTACGCACGGTTTGCATAACTGTGAGGTGTAAATTTCGTGTAACGGGATGAAAACTTTTTTATTGTACTTATGAGAATAGGATCTATTCGTTCGTTGAATACCGTGACAAAAATACTGTTCCACGTTAAGTGGAACATCCAAATATTTGGTAAGTAAAACAAGAAGAAACTTCGCTTAGAATATGAAATCATTCCATAAGGCAAAATACACGTAGATTTGCATACAATTTCCATTTAGTGATATAATCGAATCAATATCCGATATTTCGAATGTACAATCAGTATCGAATATTTGGAAATTCTGGAGATCTCAGTCCTGTTAATCAGCTCGAAAACGAGAATAGAAAGAGACGTCTGCGTGACATAATTGATTCAGAAACTCTCGTTACAGCGTATTATAACGTCACGAAATAACCGCGTTTCGGCATCAGACGGTAAAATTAACGTCATTGCGAATTTATGCTTGGTTCAGGCCGTTCGCCGGCCATCAGTTTTCACGGTTGCCCGCGTTTACATTAACACATCCGCTTGATAAGAAGTAATAACGACAGCCCGAACGCGACACCATGATTTGCGAACAGGATTGTTGCATCGGACGCAACAGGAAATTGCCGATAAAGTGAAATATCCTGTTGTCGCTGTATTTATCGAATTTACCAAGGAACGTGCAAGCTAGTTTTACGTTTGTCAATTTAGACACTGAACATTTTTTTCTTTTTCTTGTCGGTTTGTTATCCCGTCGAAGGTTTCGGAGCACTCGGAAACTCTTGAAATGTTAGAACGGAACACCGGTCGAAGGACTTCTGTGGAGAATTTTGTGAAATTTTATCTCAATTCTGTTTCCTGACAGCGCTGTAATTGTTTTTACTGGTAAATCGACGATGACTGATAGTCGATCCATAATTCAGGAAGATCATTCTTTGTGTAATTTAATTGAATTCATTATCGTATCGTTACGATAACGAGATCGACTGTTTGAAATCTGAACAATTAATTAGTTATTAACATAAATTGTATAGAAAATGTTTTCACCAATCAGCTTAGAAAACATTGTCAGATAAAAATGAAAAAAAATTTTGATCAACGATAGAAGTAGCGTATCTATCACTGTAATAATATTATTTATCTCCGAGGCAAATATTTTAAAGGAAGAAAAGAAGGTTTTAATCCTATTTTACAATGAATCGTCACCTTTCTTTTTATCGTTATCGTTATCGATACATTTTATACCCGATTACAGTTTACGCGTCTTTCCTTTGGCTCGTAATTTAGGAGAAGATTTATCACGATACCACGTAATTTTGGAGAAGTTAAATTGTAACCGTTTTCTCGTTAAGAAGGCCAACTCGAGTCGCTGAAATTCTGATGGCTTTTGATGCAATTTCACTCGCGAGCCGCGCGCGTACTACAAATATCTGTTGAAATGCATACAGACACAGTTACCAGTTTCCATTGAAACATCGAAGACTTTTAATTATTGTTTGTACGACTGTTATACTGAAATATTTTAAATTACGCCAGGCAGATTACTTTTGCTTCAAAAAGGTATAAAAGGAGTACATTATTATAGAAAATTCGTGATAAAGAAGCGGAGATATCAGTGGTCGCTTATTTCGAATAACTTTCGGTACCTATAATTTTATAGATTTCTTTTGACAATTACCTTCTCCCGTGCTAGATCATAATATTTCGCGGAATTTATTTATTCGCGATATTCTTCTATAGAAGTAAAATATTCAATAATGGAATATCAAATTTTATCTCAAAAATCGTTGCGCTGTTTCACCATTAATCGAAATGAATTTGTTTCGCATACGTTGATCTCACTGAAAAAAATATCCGTTTAAAATAGACATTCTTTTTCGTAACACTTTTAATCGAATATATTCGAGATTTCTTTAGTATCTTCCAACATTCGTCGAATTAAGTACTAAGAACTTAGCAGATTTATATCCCTTTGGAATTTCATGTTTAATGACGAATTGGAACTACTTTGCGGACAGTGAAAATGAAATATTTTATTCATAAAGGCATAGACGTAGACGGTGAAGAAGATTTTAGATTCTAGACGAAAAGAGGAAAGGTAATTTTAATGCGAATCTTGTAACGATAAGAAGCATTTGCTAATTGTTAATATTATTGTTGTTATTATTATTACCAAAATCAATAATTTTCTACTAATATTAAGAAAATACGGAACGTTACCTTGATTTTCCCTTTGACAAAAGAACAAAGTATTTAAAAGCGTTCGACGTGTAACAAAAAGATGTATAGCTCAAGCGATAAAAGGAGCAGACGAGGCAGCGAAAAGGAACAAATATCGAAGAAGGACAATCAGAGCGGAAATAAAAATCGAATGAAAAGCGTATATCCAGCTCGGAATCGTTTAATGCTAATTGCTACCAAAATCGAGATGGCTTCGTTAATACCGGTTCATGGCAATGAAGTTGATAAGAGAAACGAAACTCGGAGTCGAAAGAACATTCAAGACGATGACGCGAAAAGAAAGCTGCTCGTGTCAGACGAAGAGAGAAGAGTAAAGTAGCGAAGACTACTCGAGACTAAAAGTTCTCGCTCGGAAAAAAGCAGGAGAACAAAAGAAGAAGGAAGAAAGAAAAATGAAAGAGTAGAAGAAGAAAGATTTTGCTTCGTCGATCAACTTTTTTCTATCGAGAAATCGAGAAAATACCTATATATTATTCTTGGCGAAGTGGTCCCCAAAGGGAGTGGCAAGAGTTGTTTCTAGTTTAATTCCAGTAATTCGATTTCCATTAAACGGTTTCACTACGGTGTGTACCCGACGATCCTCGCGGGAGTCGAACGGTAAACGAAAAAGATTGACGCGGTGTGCGAAAAGAAAGGAAAACTGCGGTGCGAAAGTTTGAAAAACGTGACGGGAAAAAGGAACGTAAAATTACAAAAGGCGGTCACTCGATGTTTGCCGGTGAATTAATCGGTTCTCGAACAGAATTAAAATGACGACATTCGGGGAATATCGAGTGGTTTCCTTTTATCCGGCTGTTATTAGATTTGTTGCTCGAATAGTTGCCGCGTTTGTCCGCTTTCCAATCCACCTTGAGCCTGGATTTTATCCGATTAGACAAAATTTGTTGCGATCCTATCGTAAGAGTTATCGTATCAACTTTTTAGAAGAAATACGAAAGATTTTAAATAGAAACGTGTGCTACTGCTAAATCGCGTTACAAGAAATTGTTAACGTCACACTAGTTGACGATCGATCCGAAGTCTATTCTACCAAAGGAATTCATTTATCTGAACGTGAACTCTTATTACGCGAACGAAAAATCATAAACAGTGGAAATAGCTATTGGTACAAGTCAATGAAATATCGTATAAACTCCAAACAGGTTCGTACGAGAGAAATTCTACTATAACTTAAGTATATTTGAGTCACGTGAAAGTCCAATCAACTCCACTGATGATCAAACATTGATCAGATATTCTGGTGCTAAACCGAAGACTTTTTCAAAAATTGTTCAATTTGGCTCCTGAATGATTCATTTATACCTGTACTGCATAAAAATTACTTCGATTTCGTACATTTATTTTCTCTTTGCACGTTAAATCGTTCCTTATCCTCCCATCTCTAAGCTACTCTATGATTGAATAACGTAAAATTTACGATTCATTGACACGAATCATGGTATGAATTATTGTTCTTTAAAATCATAGTATATCTATTAAGACCGCCGAAAAGCGTATCTTAAATCGGCGTCCGATTACCAAGTTTCACGATCGTGTTCCCGTGTTAATCTGCTAAACGAACTCTTCGCTAATTACAGGTCCCTGATGTAGCTCAAATTATGACTTATGATTTGATGTCTAAGCTGCAAGTATCCGTGCCCTTTGAAACGGCCCGTTAATCATGCGATCCGCCCTAAAGTTTACTCAGCTTGCCTCTCGATTACGTAAAGAGCCCGGCTGAATATATAGCGGCATCGTGACACATGATCATTAAGGGAACACCATCAAACTTGGGGAATATCGTATCGCGTGTAATAGTTTTCTTCTGTTACACATACAAACGTGTCGATGTCTTAAATATGATAATGGAAGTAAAGGGTTCTTCGTTTTATGTACTAAAAGACAGAATATAATCTAGCAGTATAGTATCTGGCGATTCGTTGAAATTTATTAAAATTTTGTGTATTAAATATTATTTGATATGAGCAAAGAAAGGTTCAACGAAAAATATAAAAATCTAATCATCGTTAAATATCACCTCTAATTCACAATTTGTAGTATTTACGATTGAACGACTAATTCAATGCGCAGACCCGATTTTTATGGGACATATTTGCACGAGCCGTGTACCATTAAGCGAAATACCTGGCAAATATCGGTGCGACAACGAAGCATCTCCGTGAACGGATTCGAGTTACGAGAAAACATGATTCGAACAGAGCTTCGACGAATTGAAGAAGAATTCAGATTCTTGAGATTTCAGCGTGCTTCGATAATCAGCTGCACGGAGACATTGTTTCAATTTGCACAACTAGAACTGATTAAACGATTGCATTTCGTAAGGAGACCGTTATTTAACCTTTGCTTAACTTCCTATATACCTTGATTAGAAAAAAATTTGGACAAGCAAATACATTAGTAAAAAAAACAGTTATGTTAATAGTAAGATTAACAAGTAATCTGGAAGAATACATGTCAATGATAGTGAGAAACATAGAGATGTGTGCGATTAAAAATGATGACCAAGCGTAGAATATTTTTGATCAGAAATTCATTACAGGATTGAAACGGATGATACGTGGATTTTATAAAATCTTCCATCGTCCCGCATTTTGGACACTGATGACGTTAGAAGAAGATTTAGAGCTCGACTTCTCCGAAAACTATATTAATATTCTACGATAATAGCTGGAATTATACCTTTGCAGACAGAACACCAAACAATTTCCAATACTATTTCAAACAAAAGATTCGTTTGAAAAAGAGATATAAATCGACGTTCGATAAAATTTTCCAGTTTTGTTCAACCAATTTTTTGAAAAATCGACTTTTTCTGGCCGTGTAGTTCTTACAACAAACGAATTGCGTGTATAGCACAGTCTAATACATTATCTATACGACAGCATATACGTACAATCGTTTTTCATTTCAATTGCAATGAAACAGAATAGAGAAAATGCAACGATTGTGAAAAAAGGAACTGCGAAATTGTGTTTTAATTTAAAACGAGCTGCGTGATCGATGCGCACAGAATGGTGGCGTATGTTGGCACTTAAACTACTTTTTCCCCGGACTAGTACTCGGAGAGCAGCGTTTGGAAAATCTCGATAATCGGACCGTGAATAATCAAGCCCGCGAGCGAATGCGAACGATGAAAATTGGAATGATAAACAATCGTTTCCGATAGTCCATCAACCTTTTTTTAAAGAGACGTTGCTATGCTCGATCACGTAAAACTTCGCTGTTTAACGGGGCATTTGTGTACATTTGTATGCATCTGTATTCGTCTGCATGTTATGCGTCACATTTGCAGCACGGAAAAGTATTGGAAAATTCACTCGCGTGAAGTGGAAGACAAGACAAAGTTACAACGCGTGCAAGAAACAAAGGACAGGCATCGCTTTTAGCAATTTTGCGCATATACTTTTGCTGAATATTCGCTTCAATCGAAAGAATAAATCGAATAGTCATGTTCAAATTTTATTAATTTTGTTTCATAATCATACAGGGTGAGATAATGAAGTAACTATGTTCAAACGTTAAATAGCGGAATTCCTTTTGTGTGACGATCTAAAATTATTACGTTCTATTCTTTTCTGGCTTCTAGTGGCAAATATTGGGCTATGTTACGGAAGCAACATCTGTTGGAAATATTAGTAATACATGTAGTACGAGTAATCAATGCTTGGTTGTCACTCGATTCACTCGATATCAATCATTTGTTCACGATTGAACAGGGAAAGGAAGACATTGACGCTGCCTCGTTCTACCTGAAATATTACGCCTTTCACAATGTGATACAAGAGAGATTCGAACAAAACTATAGGTAAATGCACATAGCTCATACACCCGATTAAATTCCAAACCAAAAACAGTTAATCCTTTCATCATCAAAGCGAATCACAAAATACTGTGCACTTTATCAAATTTTTTCAAAGTGTTCATCCGCCGTTCTATTATTGCCACCCTGTAGAATCGACGTTTTGAATCTATCCATTCATATTCATTCGAATGCCATTGAGGGAGGGAGATAACGCGCTTTATCCAGTTCGCGTTAACGTCACGTTTTTCGCGTTGTAACTCATTCGTTTTCGCGCGAAGATCCGCGGGATGACAATCCCGATAGCTTGATCCGTCGATTCCCACCGAAAGAAATATCCGTCGAGGATAGTAGATTTTAGACGCAAAGCGGTATAACGCGACAAGTACAGAAATTCTGACGCCCTAAACGAATCAATAACGATAACGGTATATGCTTGTATCATTACGATAAGCTACGATATTTTCGATAAATCGTTTAAAAATTCTTCCTGATTTTACAGAAAGTTTCTATAAATATCTATTGCTGTAAAAGAAGATTCTTGTATCTCGATAGAACAATAGGTAAATTGTTTCGTAAATCGTTCGATGATCTTACGTTTGCCTAGCTCTTATCCAATATTTGATTCCTGGGTACGCAATGGATTAACGAAAATGTAAAAATTATGAAAACGCAGTCTAATTCTGATATATACGGATCTGGTAAACGATCTTCTCCTTCTGTTTAATTATTTTCATTTCATTTGACGCGGAAAAGAATTTCATTCTTCATGGAATACTATCATAACTGGCGTGATCGATGCGCGGATAATTCATAACCGGAAGCAAAGGTGGAATTTTTCAGGCAACAACGAGCTCCTCATCGCACCCGCATTTTCAGCTTCATTTCTCCCCGTCCTCGAGATCGTTCCCCCTCGACTTTCACGGTTTACGAGTTTCCTTCTGGTCCCTTAGTCGCTGCTCGACGCAAGTGAGAGAGGAAAGGAAAAAAAAAATCGTCTAAAGGGGTAAAAAAGCACGAAAAAAAGTCAAGTATGGTGGTGAAAGAGAAGAGATCAAATAAGTGTAGACAGGGATTAGAAAAAGAAAACCAGCGAAATGAGGTAAAAGGAAGGGAATGAAGGGTGAAAATGATGAAACGTAAACGAAGGAAAGATAGAACAGGTGAAAAGAGACGAACAGAGAACGAAAAGGGAAAAGTTAGAATCGTGACCGAGTTGTCGTACTTGTAAAGCCTTGCAAGACTTTTGACGACACCAGACACGAGAGTATAAATGCGCTTGCAGCTCGTGCACGACGTGGAACTGCACCGGGAGTAGAAGGCGACCACAACACAAATCAAATTCTTTTTTGCCAAAACTTCCGTCGGCCGAAGAATGGCCGATGTTGCCGGGTTCCCGTGTCTCGCTTAATTCGTGTTCAAGACACGGCCAATTTGAATGCACTGAGAACTATCGCTTGTCGTTGTGTCGAATTCTAACGAATAGACGTTGCGATTCTAATTGTAAGTGTTTTGTTACGAATTATAATCGAATTACGAATATTTACACATTTACGCATCTATACTACTGTAACGACAATTCCGTTTTATCAAATATCGATCTGTGTTCAGGAATATGAACTTGCGTAAAATTGTTATAGAGTCTGGGAGATAATTTTACGACGTTGAACTTTCTATTCTGGAATCTTTCGCTCGCAAACTTTCACGAGTACCCTTTGAAGCTAATGATAGCCAAACATCAAGTTCTTAAAAAACTGAATATCCCCCGAGAAATTATAGAGTAATAAAACAAGTATTTTATGAATAAAGAATTCGCGAATATTTTTCGAAAAATAGCAAGCAGGGTGTGTTATGAAAGAAAAATATTCAAATTTCCCAATTTTGAATTTGAAAGGAAAGCATATCGGAGGAAGAGATCTCTCAATAGCACCGGTATACAAATGAATATGTACGAATAAACGATTATTCAAAGAGCAGGAATAACTTTTTCGTACGTTTCTCCATACGTACATTACGTATATATATATAAAAGTTTTCTCTCGGAGATTTCGGTTCAAAAATTAGTCTTCATCTGTGACAAATTGCTCCAACGAGGATATCTATGTCTAAGGAATTATATATCTATAAGATCACGTCTGAATAATAAGCATATTTTCCCGATTTGAATCTTATTTGATGTTTAAATACGTATTTTAACTTGACAGTTGAAATGGAGACTTTTGGTAGATGCAATATACAAACTGCTTAAAAATAATCGAAAATTACACATTCGCATAAAACCTACAGCATGACTAACGTTGTGGCAATCGATAGTTTCAAAATATTCAACCGCACATGACAAAAATATATGTGTAATGGCGTTTCAAAAATGAGAAGATAATTTTGACGTACTGAAAGTAAAAATGTTTTTCCTAAAAGAAAATAAGAAATGTTACTTGTCACATATTTATTCTCTATAGTCTTCATATTATATATGTCGGAGATGTAGAGACATCGAACATTTCTTTTGGAATACCTCGACTCGAAGTGACGCAACTGGTCGCTGAACGTAGCCACGATCACAGGATGAACGTTTTAACCTGACAGAAGAAGTACCGATATCGAGGGACACGTTGTATTAACGGGCAAGCCCCGGCCAGGAGCAATGTCGGCTCTACGCAGGACTGCCTAGCAACGGCACCTGGAATTTTCTTGATATTCCTAATCAATATGTAATTGACAAATGAGATCCAGGCAGTCCTTTATTGTGATCTCCTTGGAGAGTTCACTGATATCGGGGGCTCAGTCTAAAAGTTACAGAGCGACACAGCTAACGTTATTAGCGATACAGAAAAAATATAAACTATTGTACAAAGAGTTTCCCGTCGACCGTGAATTCGTTTGAACCCAAGAACATTGTTAAAAGCGTTCGTTAAACTTATTTATTGTTAAACCTTGTAAAAGTCATATCTATACGTGTAATATAATTTAGTTGAGTTAAACAATGGTTAATCCAAATGAAGAATTGATACGCACCCAAAATTCTAATGATAATTCGACACAAAATTCTAATAATAATTCGACATATATATCTCATATTATATATGTCGATTTAAGATTGGAATTTTGAGCGTTCGACGAACCTTCACTCGAATTTGTCATCGTGGTTACAGCTGGTGTTTATTGGTACAAATATGTTGGCTACCAATGGTTACAAGTAATCGCGGCGATCGAGTGGTCGAGATGTAGATGACAATGGATTCAGGTTCGATAACGCGTCCACGGTCAACGGGACGACGAACTCAACGTGATACACGATCTTGGTTTCACTCAACGTAAAAGTAGCAATGCTCTCAATAAACTCTCTCAACTAACTCTCGATAACTCTGTCAACAGCTAACTCAGTAACTAACTAACCCGGCGTCCAAATGGAACTGCTCTTATATAGTCCTCTCCCCACCTCTGGGGTCGATCTTTGTTTTTAAGGAGAGCTGCATAATTAGTCCATCCCTCTGTTATTACACGTTCCTCCCGTGACCGTGGCTACGTTCGGTGACTCATTATGTCACTTCGAGCCCAAGTCCATCGTCATAAACCTTGAGGTACCCATACGCTTATTTCTTATTTTTAATACTTAAGTGTAGCTACAGTAAAAGTCTGGACTAGGGTATTGGGTTTTTCCCAACCATTCCAAAAGGGAGGCCCCGATGTCCTTTCATCTCCGACATATATAAATATTATATATATACACATATATTCAACGTCATTCGATGGCATTCGGCAATGCAGTTACGTTAGATTCAACCACCGATTGACGTTGATCTTTGGTTCTAATTTACTGTATTCTAATTTACGACATTCTACTCCATGGAATGATATTATGTGGCAGCTGGTTGCATTCGTCTCAAAGAAACGCTACTATATTAGAAATAAAAACATGTAGGGTTCCATTTAAAAAGATTAACTTGACTTTAATATCTCCCCACTACTACAGCTGCAAGAAAACATATTTTACACCGCCTAATGCCCCCCTATGCCACGCAACTTTTGTAAGAACAATTTTTTGATAACTTTGATCCCTCGAGAGACGTTTCACCGTTTCTGCAACAGTCAAGCAAAACACTCTGCATACGTACGTATTTATATCTAGTCTAACACGATTAAATAACTTCAAATATATGTAATTACAAATTGAATCGCGATTATTAAATAATTTCGCAGAGAAACACGATACGCGATACAACTTTTAACAGAACAAAAATGAAAGCAAGAGGCAAACAGATTATTCGAATGTACTGTATGTTGTGTAAATCCAACTGGAAAACTGTTCTTTTTTTTTTTGTATTTTACGTCCATCAAATCTCTCAACGGGCTGACTCAACCAAAGTGAACAAATTCTCGTTTGATATCCTATATATTTCTCTGTGACAAAATAATACATCCGGTTGGAAAAAATACTGATTTATTAAATTCTACGCAACTAACCGAACGAAATATCTCTGCTACTATGCCACGATGGTGGCGTAATTTAAACAAAAAATCCTGAACCGCATAGATGAAACATCGAATAAAATATTCGCCAACTTCCACTTGCTTTCAGCTTGACATTTCCTATGAAAATTACATCCTGTCTGACAAGCTAAATCGATATGTTTTCTAAATTTTTTAATATCGAGAGTACTGAGAACATCGAGAAATATTGGATTGCAAGGGATCATAACATCGCAAATAATTAAAATAAAATTATAAATAAAACATACATGTATACAAAGAGATACGCGATACTTTCGCGCTGTTCTCCTCTTATTTTTACGAACTTTGATGCCTTTCGTACAATTGATTAAACCATCTTCTGTTGTCATTCACCGACAAATCAATTGAATATTGTGTTATAACGAGAGACAGGAATTTTCCGTGGACCTCGGTTTGTGGATAAAATGTCCATCACGAAATGTCGCGTATCGAATACCTCGTGGAAAAATATTTTACTTCGTGCTGTTCGAAATGACATTGTTCCTTTTTTTCTTTTTGTATGTCATGCACATTGCGCAGCGTTAGATACGATACGCGAATGAAACTGCGATAAAATTTACCGGCGCAGGAATTTGTTACGACGAAATAAGTCGAACTTGTGGAAATATTTTACATGAAATTGCGCATTCTTAATTTTTTAATTTTTAAAAACATCATTAGATCAAACGCATAAAAACGTCGGAATTGTATGGAAAGAAGGAAAAATTAAACGTGAAACTCATGAATTGTGAATTATATTAACAAAATTTTTTGTTCAACAGAATATAGTAGATAATATTAAAATACAAATATCTTTGGGACTATTATTATAATTTTGTTTGCATACGAGAGGTAAAAATTGTAATTCGCAACGATCGTTTGCTATCATTCGGCGTTCAGAAAGTAATAATTAAATGGAACAATAGGATTTGACGCTGGTACAACGCAATACGGTGAAGCACAATAATAAAATGGTGATACTATTACTATTGATACTTGTACGTGTATATATACGATACTAGTACCATTTTCCTCTCTCAGATATAAAAACTCCACGGGAAACCGTTCCAAACACCATCTCACCCTAAAGTTTGCATTATCCTATCCCAGAAACTTAAAATTTCGTTCGATCGTAAAAAAAAAATCGTGCAAAAATAAGATACGGGGAAAAGACGACAGTGGAGGGTTCTCTTCTTTCCGGCGGCGGCTCGTTTCCAGTGTTACGTACGCTGGAATATGAATAACGTCGACCGGCAGGATCTAGGAAATTTTATTTCACCGCAATGCTATTACGAGAGACTGGTCGAAAAAAAGGCGTACCGAGAGCCAGACCAGGCCCGTTGCTCCTACGAGCCACACCAGAGGCGTTCTATCGCCACAGAGGCGAGAGATGTTCATGAAAATTCATACTAATAACGATAATTCAAATTTAAGCTTGAACCTAGTAATTCGGCTGGGCGATGAATCCTGACCAAAAAAAAAAAAAAGAAGAAAAGAAAAAGAAAGAAAGAAGATGAAGCAGAAGAAGGAGAAGAGGGAGAAGAAGAGAAGCTGAACTTTACGGAAGATCGTTAGGAAAGGATCGATCGATATCTCATGGCGAAGGCGTGAAAATTGAGCGGTTCGGTGAGTGGCCAGTGGCCAGGGACCAACGACGGAAACAAGAGCAAATCGACGAGGTTCGTCGAGATTGTGGTATTGTACGCGAGATATGCTCGAGTTTCAGGTTGCAGCTAGCTTTTATTCCGTTTCGCTTCGTCCGGGCTACCACGAATCGAGGGATGGTCAACACGAAGCAGGCGAGATTTCGTTATTAGTTGAGAACTGCGGAGCGTATTTATGAAATTCCAGGTTCAACTTGGAGTGGCGAAGCAGCGCTAGATTCTACGGTGAAAATATATTCCACTGTTTCGTCGATAATGATCGTCATTGTTCTACAGAAAAAGCCGATTTGCTTCGTT
The DNA here is from genome assembly GCF_014825855.1 of Bombus pyrosoma. NCBI lineage: Eukaryota > Metazoa > Arthropoda > Insecta > Hymenoptera > Apidae > Bombus > Bombus pyrosoma. The sequence continues at coordinate 4,038,480 of NC_057780.1, read as the reverse complement.
GCTAAGAGACCGAATGATTGCGTTCGTGAAACTCGATTCGCGAGAGTACGAAATTGAAAACGTGAATGTGTCTCCTCCTTGTTTAATTTGATAAGGTGATGTAAGTTTGCTTGCTTTTAGATGGTAATTTTGCCTCCTCTGTGATGGAAAAGCCGAGTGATTTCAGTGGAATTGGCTAACAGAAATTCTAACTTTCAACTTATCTCTCACTGTATAATGGTGTATAGTATAGCGCTTTACAAGTTCTTCTGCATTTCTTTCCTGTAATACACGTCGTAAAATATTTGTCAATTATAATTGAAATTATTCGATTTATGGCTTATACTGTACGCATATGAAATTATTCTTTCTCCGTTGCTTTTGCTCTGGATGAATGTTAACGTCATAACCTCTAATGCTTCCTTAACTCGATATTCTAGCCGTATAGCTTCTTACGTAATTAGTCTCGGAACATCTTCCCTGCCATTAGTTCATGATGCATATAAATCTGTGTTGCGTCCGCTTTCGCCGAAACTGCAAGCTCATCGATTCGTTGTACGTCGTAAAGCGATATATCGAAGTTGGTAGCTATTATGTGAGTCAGTGAATATTGGACACTGATTAGTGATAGGAATTTCACTTACAAATAATTTACGGACTTGAATCACCATAATCAACCGTTATACTTTATCTTTGTTCCTTATGGTCGATAACGGAACAACAATTTTTAATAAAGTTAATCAAGTGGTAGAGATTAACTGAGAAGATTAAACAGTAAATTTCGTAAGTAGTAAATGCGAATATAGAAAAACTTAATGAAATTGAAGATACTAAAAGCAACTCGAAACTGCTTCGACCCGTGTTTTATGTAAGCTATAAACTGCATTTTAGAATAAACTTGAAATCCTTCTCTTAACTTTCCTATGAATTATAGCCGTATTAAAGACTTTTAACGCCCTATTGATCGCTTTTGAACGAACGAAAATTAATAAATTACTAGTTACGTGAAATCTTTCATTGAACGAATGCGAAACTTAAGGGTCCATCAAAGATCTATTTTTATTTTATCAAATTATCATTTTATTCAAATACAAAATTCAACTATTTCAATATATTATTGGATGAACTAATAGCGTAGCGGTAATAGGATAATGTTCTTGAAATTGAAAGCTTTTTCCAAGATTTGCTAAATTTTTGATTACTTCTTCCTGCTATGCTCGACGCGCTTAATTTTCAGACAATCAAAGATAACAAAATATACGATATTTTATCAAATTATTTTATTGCGAGCGATGGATATAAATTTTCATATATAAAAAATTAAGCGTGCCGGTTTTACCGAATCCATATAAATTCAAACGCAGCAGCAAAACGTAGAACTGATTTGAAATTAAGACAAATGAATCGCTATTAAAATGCAGTTGTTCTCCCCCGCCCCCCCTCCTTCCCTCCTTTACCCTTTATCATCTCTTCTACCCCATAAAAATTAAAATTATTATGTTCTCTATATACGGTTTCGTAGGGAATGTCACATAAATCTCGCGAGGGAGATTAATTCATTTCAACTGAAATTATTTTAATAGCAACTGCAGTTTCTCGTGAAATACGTCTTCGCGAAGTATGCATTGTGCTCTTTAGCAACTCGAAACAAGTACAACTATGATTTATGACATTATATGAATGCAACATGATATTTTATCGAGAAATATTCCTCTGTGATTAAAGAACATACGTAATTTCTATAAATTAAAAACTTACGGTATTATATATATATATGTATATAATAAAGATAAACGAATTAAAAGTCGTACGCTTTTAAAGAAGAGTTCACAACGATTTACGTAAATCGTCATATAGAAATAGTTTAGAAAATTATCTATCGGTGTTAATTTAATACATTTCCAATGGACGATAAACAATAAACGCGTGAAGTAGAAAACGGAACATTAAATTACAAAGAGTAACAGGTAAAAATTATTACTACGTTTTTAATGGAGATGCAATCAGCAATGAACATGTCAAGTACAATACGGAACTCTACATCAAAAATAGAATAACAAATGGAATAAAGTACAATTTCAGAACAATAACGACCTCTGTATAAACGACCCGACAGGAGCCTTCTAATAGCCGATAAATTGAACCGTGATATGAATTACATGACAGAAATACACGAAAAAAACAAAGAAGGAGAAGAAGAAGTAGAAGAAGAAGAAGAAGAAGAAGAGCGCGAAATTGTATTATGATGCACGTAGGTAACATTTAAATTGGTCACGGGGTACAACGATATTAACCTCATTCAACCCACATGCGACCATGTGGCCGCACGAAATTCATATGTATCTTTCTCATACGTGATTCGCCTTTTAAACCGATCTATGATATTTTCCTTTCCTATCTCTTTCTCTTTTTACATATATTTCTTTCACATTGTTGCTTGTATCGAATTAGGGCTACTTCGTCTATAAATACAACGAATTTACGGTGTATTCTCCCATTCTTTTCCCTCCATTTATCCTCGACTTTGTAATTAATCGAATTAATGGAACGTTGCGTTTGAATTATCGCGGACAATGAAAATTCTTTGCAATCCTTTGTGCGATTAACCATTGCTCTGTTGATTTTCAGAATGGATTTTTAAGAACGCCTTTAATAATTTCACGAGGATCGTTGCAATTCTCTCGTTGCAATTTGCGATAACGATACTTATTTCTAGTTCGATAAAGAGCAGCCTCGTACATTTTGCCACGAGTTGAAAGCGTTTTTAAGCTCGCGAGATGAAACCTCGTTGGCTGGCTTGCATCCGAAATGAAAAATTATAACGGGTTTTAATAATATATGGACGTTGTTGATCGAGAAATTAATTATAGAAAAAGCATGTTTCTTTTTATTTTAACGTGCATCTTCCGTACATCTTAAAAGCGAATTACTAAAGGAAAATTTTCGTTTATTAAAAATTTCGTTTGACGTATTGTACTAAAACACGAATTTCTAGGCAGGTGTAACGACAAGGAGGTACTATAGATTCTTTTAGCTCCTTGGAATTTATATCAGACGGTTTTATATTAGATATTGTAACTTCGTTACATGGAATTTTTATGACCAAAAGTATGTCACTGAAACAGTGCTTTTCCCGTGATTTATTGTACAGAGGAACCTTTCTTTGCGTATGAAAAAGGTCAGTATTTAATTGCTTCTACTCAATCACAGTTTCTATATAAAGTAAAGATGCCAACAATTCGTCAAAGATCCGCTTAAAATTCAACATTGAAATTCAATAAAACAGAAAGATAATAAACTAATCATCCTACTTGCGAGATTACGTTACTTGAATATCAATTATTTCCTTTATTTACATGAAATTCCAATATCGAGAGGACTCTCGTCGACTTTTGAATCATTCGAGAAATAAAATGGCACGAACGATCAAACAAAAGGGTTCGTTGGAAGTCATAGTCGTGAAGAGGAGGAAGAGGAAAGTTCATGCTTCTTGTTCCGCCGAAGGTGTCGAGGGTTTTAATTTCATGGGACGTTAAATACGTTCTCGAAGATGAAAGAGAAAAAGAACAAGAAAGAGATCGTAGAGCATAAGAAGGAGAGAGAGAGAGAGAGAGAGAGAGGTTCCAGAGAAAAAAAAGACGAGAGAAAGCATTCTGTGGCCTTTGGAGTGTAACGACGATCATTACAGAAACTTCTTGAACCTTTTATGATTCTCGATGTTGTATTAATTCCGATGGGTCTCTTTGTTTCCTAGACAAGTATCCTAATTTATTTGATGTTCAAATTACTTCAAGTTTTCTGCTTGATCGAAGATTCTTATCCAAATTCTTATGAAGATATCCTATGAAAAAAGTTTCTTATTTCCTCTTCGCATCACCTAATTCTAGATTGTGTCTTGACGTTACGTTAGCTTCAATTGAGAATTTGTTCATGTAAAGTTTCAAATTGTAACCTCCGCATCGTGGGCACAAAACATTTCATAATTTTCTTATTCAAGCACAGTGACAAAATAATGTATCGATTATTTAGAAATTGTTTAATTACGATTTTGTACGTGCGATGAAATCTTGAATAAGAATACTACGTGATAAAATTATAAAATGTCAATGTCGAATATTGATTGTCATTTTATCTGTTGTTATTTTATATGTTGTTAATTTCGGTTTAAAATATCCGTATACATGGATAATATCTATTATACGATAAACACGAATACATATTTCATCCTGCTGTCACAATGATGGGAAACGCATTAAAAAGAAGTTTTCAATTATTCGGAATATTATCATTCATATGGAATAATTTTCAGAAAAAACATTTCAATGGAGACGTTGAATCGTTTAAACGATAAGAAGATTTCATTCAAATAAGTTGCCGCTTCTTTTAGAACACGTGATAAGTACATTGTTCCTAATTCGAATTTCCTCGTGCCCCATATTCGTCTGTCGATGGTCTACTTTTAATTATGCAGTCACCGCTGAAACCTTTCCGCTAAAAGCGTACATTTTTCAAAGGAGAAATTTCATAGAATTTCATCCAACAGAAAAGAATACGCGGTCATATCGATTCTTTCGGAAAAAAGAAGAAGATGGTGTCTACTGTCTTTTGGCTTGAATAATTTCACCATCATTTATCAGTGATTGAATTTACGAACTAAGTCATTTGTCAATGGACTTTTAACGACCGTTAATCGTACAATATGACTTGCAAGTTGTCGACTTTAGTTATTTGAAAATCATCGACCATAATTCTTAAATGTTCTAAATTCTAACAATTTCCAATTTACGTGCACTATCTTGTCGATAACAAACGATTTATCGATAAATTATCGCAACAGAGTTTGTCAACAATTTGCTCGTGAACGATTCATTCCTATAGTTCAGCTATTCATCGAACGATATAGTATTATAGTACAACATTAGATACATTGCAAGGTCATATTAATAAATAAATAGCAAGCTGAAGTATTAATTACTTTTGTGCCATGACTTATTAGGGAAACATAATTCACTAACGAGCATGATTATTTAATAAATCGAATTCCTGTAATAAGTGGCGATTTCAGGACGAAGCATACGTGTGAATCGATACGTCGTGATTTATTATTGTATCATAAAACTATGGAATCGTCGATAAATTGCGAAACATAGACAAAATGTTGATTAATCGTTCTATCTAGTATATTATTGTTTATTTATAGGTCGTGCCATTTATCAGTAAAATTATTTATGCGCCTAAATGTTATAGAGTCAGCAAGAAACTTATAAAACTATTATCTAATGAATCGTACAATTTAATACTTAATAATTAATGTTTATATAATCACTTGATAGATCGTGAATGACTAGCGAATTACAGTTAATAATCATAATGTATTATATATATATATTAAAAATAATTTATATATACTTAGAAATAAACTGTAGATCATTAACACGCAGTGGATCAACGGTGCACTACAAGTATCTCCTATATTTCGTTTATTAGTGATGCATAATTTATCACCAGGTGGTAATTTATTACACGACGATGGAATATTAATGAATTCTGAGTGATCGCTATGCAATCAGTTGTTAGTAAATTATAGCTCATAGACAAGCCTGGCGTTAATTTAGAAAATTAGGCGTGACTTGTAATGAATGAATTAAAGGCCAGTTAAAGATCTGGAAAATTATACCATCGTTCTACCAGCTAGTTAATTTAAACAAAGTCATATTCCTCCCCTTAAAAAGACGCGAGAAATAAAATTGTCACGAGTATGTGAAATTAACAATACATTTTGTACATTTCATTCTAGCCTCATCTACCGTCGGTTAAATTAACCTAAATTCATTTAGCAAGCTGAAAATGAATTCATGTTACGCTACTTCGTGGAATTTCAAGAATGTCACGAATTCAAAATTGAAAATGACAGAACTTTGTGTGACGATATTAGTTACGTAACGTTACAACGTTTCACTCAAATCTGGCACAATCGATGCACAGTCAGTTTCACGTAAACAATCGCCGCTTTGTGCTTTTCCCTTAATATCTATAATTAATGGCTGCTCTGCAGCAGAGGGTCCTATGTAAATTGCTCGAGATTTTCAATACGTTTGCAGGACATAAATTTAGAATTTAGAATGTCCGCCGTATAATAACGCGTCTTATAAATTATTCATCGTACGAGTGATCGTTGTCTCTGGTGAAATAGTAATAAGGTAGAAGTTACTAATGTCGTGCTTTTAATTCGAGCTTAACTCCTTTCTCGGTCTAACGATCGTTCGTTATAACAATGGCTCACTCTCGCAAAGGATCCTATCCGGAGAGGAGCAACTACGCTGTAACGATGTATAATGTCGCGTGGCTCAGTCCTCTATCCTCTTAGAGCAATTCCGTCGTTTAATCCAGAAATTATCCCGACGACGATTCAAGTGCCGGTGAACGGAAAAATAGAGGAGTTTCGTTTAACGCGACTCGCGATCAGATAAACCGGATCGGAGCCAGATAACTCTGAAAAGCTACAGTTCCATTCCAACGACGAAATGCTTTTCAAACTCATCTAGCAAGGCAATTTATTTAGTATAGTACTTTATTTCTTATTCATTTGTATCTTATTATACGGTTATAAATTCGGTTATAAAACGTATAATTTACAGTGAGAGGCAAAAGTATTCGTACAGTTGGAACTTTGTATACTATATCGTAGTATACGTCTGTGCCATTAAATATATTCAAGTGTATGTATTCTTTAATTACTTTCAGAAAAATATGAACTTGCATAAACATTCGTAGCTATATTTATAACGTCTTTATATAGAATTTTTCTTCAACTTCCAACTTTTTCTTCTTTTTTATTTCTTTTTTTTTTTTACTTTTTATTAACTGTGAATATTGGAATATAAATCTTATTAAAAGCTAGAAAAGATAAGATAAAAGAGAGATAATTATAGAAAGGCTAATACAACGCCGAATTACAGAAAGGTTAATACAATTTAATTTGAAATTAATCAATATACTGAAAGGTCAGTTTAGTTGAATACGTAGGATTGATATCGAAATTAATTAAAACACTTGAATTATAGAACGATTAATGTAAATTACGCACTGAAATTTGCGAAACATCATTTATTGTATATACACGTAATGAGAAGCGATTGAAACTAGATTTCTACCGTACTGTGTTCCTAGCAGTTCTTTTTACTAGTTTAAAATTATGAAACTATAGTGGAATCGTGTTTCGTAAGATTTATAGGAATTAATGCGCGTCATGAGCATCGAGTATCGCAGAAAGTATGCAATTTAAGCGGACATTCGTAATTCGATACTATATTTAAATCGATTTAGACGCATTTTCAAGCGGAACAAGTATTAAACTAATATATATATCAAGCAGACACGATTCCGCTTAAATTGTCTGCATGGAAACACAACAGAAGATAATGCAGAAACGAAAATTGATACGTACGATGCTACAAAATGCGACCGAACGTGATGATTTCGCATGAACATTCTTGCTAGCGGGACAATTGTAAAAATTTGATGCTATTGAAGACCCGTGGTGGCTGTAAATACGATAGGAAACGTAGTCGCATGTACAATGTACACGTGCACGCTTCTGAAATTGCTGAGGAACGATGATAATTCAAGATACACCACCGAGAATAACCTGCGATAGCCACATATCACGAAAGTTATGGCGTTCCACAGTGGCACCAGGTTAGACGAACGAGTCGATTTTTCAATTTGCCTTTCTATTTAGTGTTTGTTAAATATTATTGTAAAGGAATAAATTTTAATCTTATGTGTATTTTATACAACGTTCAAATAATGTAAAACAGTATCAAATATGATACAGAATAGAAATAAAATATAAAATATCAAGGATTTGTAAAATAGATATTAATTATTATAATTTCTGAGAAAAGTTATTTTTAAAGCGCAAGAATAAAATACTACGTTATTTCGATAATATCTTGTAAATTAGTTAAAAGGTGTAATTTTACGAATAAAGAATAATAATAATTGCATTCATCTATTACGATGTTGATTATTCAGAATAATGATTTAAGTAAACCAGCTTGTATAATGTATAACTTTAATGAAAAAATTCCCGGAGAATCTGCTTTTAAGTCTAATTACGAAGCAAGTATATAAATTTATTAGCCCCTTTAATTTATGTTCAGAAACTTTTTTAATATCATGCATTGTAACGTTTTCGTATGCGGCTTTAAATACTCTTCCGTAATTTCCCGTCAAATCCGATGTTGATATGAAAATTCAACACGGTAATGTATTTGCTTACTATTAAAGTTCCATGTTACACGAGCAAGAAATTAAATTTATTAGCCGAGCTAACTTTTTTAAGTATCCAAATCAAAACTGGATGAGACAGGGGAATCGATTTTTCATTAACTCTCTTTTTAGCGTATTCGGTAAACGAATACATCCAGAGATCGTATTAAGCGCCGTATCTACAGGCTGATCATGATAATTTACAAAGTACCACGATATGAAAGAAAATTGTTTCTCTTAATTTTATATATTCCTGTACCGCATGCGTGCGTGTTTATCTTTTAATTACACGATGTCGATTACTTCGAGAAATTAGCACAGTGAATTTTCTAGCTTATGTGGAAAATCTAATGCGAATGAAAATATAATTGAAATGTTATTAGATTCGAAAAATCGAAGCTTTTATCAAACGTCATATCTAGTTTACATAAATTCCTATATCAAACTATTTTCTTAAGAAATAGAGAACGAATAGTTAAAATTGCGATATTCGTACGCAAAGTGGTCGATTTCGGGAAGTGATTTTACCATTTCGTGAAATCTGTGTCACGCGTTTCGGTATAATCGCGCGTTTAAATCCATTCAAGTTCTATATAATATCGCGTACCGTTGTTATTAACAAATTTTATAACGATGTCGTTATCGACGCTACGTATGCATATTCGTCCCACCGTGCTTTTCATTTCTATCCTCTTAATACACCATTCGAAATGATTTTATTATTCTCCACTCGCAAGCTCCCGCGGGAGACCACGGATTTTCGTTAGAACAATTCTCTTCGAAATGAAAAAAGAAACATTTCCCTCGGTTAACGTCTACCTTTAGGCTATGGATTTTATAAAAATTGTATTTGTAACATGAAAAGTAATTAATTTTTATAGCCTTTTTGATCGCTGAGGAATAATTACGAATGGTGTAAAATGGTACGCGTCTTTATATTACAAAGAGGTCCTTTCAGTTCCTTGTCGCGGTTATTTTTAAACAGGCGTAAAGCCGCGTTTTCACACGTGCGATACGCTACTCCGAGTATTCAACGAACACGTGCGCTGAATATTCATTTTAGAGACGATGATACTACATTTGGCCCCCTTTTAAAGGTTTCAAATGCGTTCTGCGACTTTGGTTAGAGCGATGAAAACGCGACTTAAGGATGCTGCACTCTATCTTACCATAGTTAATCGTTTGAAGAACATGCGTTTTCTTAATTTCATCATCAGAGTATAAAGCGCATTCTACGTCTTTATAAAACTATTTATCATCTATATAAATTGTATAAATCAAGGAGAATAAAATTCGTAGAAAAATCGTTGATCCTAATTTTTATCAAATACGGTAGGATACGAATGAAAAACAAATGGATTAATTAATGGTTCGCCGAACATCGTAGCTGAATTAATAATTTTATGTTTACTTGCTTGTTGGTTCATGTAGGTAATTACGTAATTCTTCATTCATCCATTATAATCGTTGTTAAATCATTTTAGCTGAAATTTGCAGTTAAATTAATTCTGTTTTATAACCGGAGTTTTCTTGGCATGAACGCATTTTCATGGAAATTTAGATGCAAGGGAAGTAAATGGAATTTCCGAGATCTTAATGAGAAGCCAAGAAGATCTTGCCTTAATAGAGCGAATTTCTGTGACAATTGGTAGTCTGATAAATTACGGATAAACGTGTTCATAATCTTGTTATCATAGTCTGCTTTCTCTTATTCTTAATGCGACAAATTAGACTATAAATACTTTACGGTATTATTTAAACTGGAATTATTTTTAGAAAATATTTAATTAAGACGCTGTTATTAATATTGAAGAATATGTAATATCAAATACATTTTCGTATTCGTATCTTTTCACTGACAAAGAGCGTTTAATTTATTTTTAGAACGAGCGTTTGCCTGGAAACCATCTTTCTAGAAGTATTTAGAATTTTATTCGACGATAGGACGAACTTAATGCAGATTATAGATAGTAAATGAATTTTTTCCAATAAATTTTAATCCAATTAATTTTGTTCTATGTATCATTCTGTTTCTACTTGTTCTACTGGTTCTACCCTTTAAAGTTTCGTAACTGAAATTCTATAAACTCATACTTGTAAATGTTAACCAATGTTACCAACACTCTCACAGTTTCTACTCTAAACTAAAAGACTACAACAAAATCATCAACAAAAGTAAACTAATCAAATTGAATTCATTTAAACAGGAGCATTATTTCTGTTCATTCACAAACCATTCATCAAACTTCAGAATGACAAGTTTATAATAGACACGCTGACTACTTTATCCTCCCTCGATTCGAGCTACGATTTTTTTTTCTTTTTTTCTTTTTTCTTTCTCTTTTTATTCTTGCACAAAGCGTGTAGCAATTAAAAGATAGGGCGTGTGATTCGTTTGTTAAACATTTACGGTAGCTCCTTTCATGGTTTTACGCTATTCCTTTCGTGGTTTTACGGTTTTACGCATTTTGCTCGGCTTTCAGCCGATCTTCGCTTGGCTCCTTTCAAATCGTTGTGAATGAAATAATGCGAAATTTTCTTCGGTACAGTATCACCGCTATTTCTCCCACATCCCTTACCTTCGCTACGACCTGGTTACGAAGAAATGAATTCACGTTCTGAACTTTACAGCCGGGAAAAATAGAACGAAAATACTTAACGCGCCGCGGCGGGGGCCAGACAAAAGAAAATTCTTTAAATTGCTTCAGCGGTAACGTGTTTGGGAGAGTTCTTACACGGGCACACGATGTTGCGAATTAAACTGCGATGAGTTAAGTTTATACGTTCCCGTGAATTACGCCAAACCGTTGCCAGGGAATAAACGATGCTGCGATAAATCGTAAGAAAAAAGAAGGAACAAGTCCGTAAGAATTAATTTTTATCGGCACGTAAAAGTCGGTACAAACGTTTAAGCGTTCTGCGAGAAATCTGAATCGTACGGTATGCGATAGTTGAAGTTTTTGACAGCGTTGTGTACATTGTTTGTGATATGTAACGAAGCGTCTAAATTAACGATTAGAATATTCATAAGGAAAGAAACATTCTATGAATATTAATATTCCTATTAATTTGATGCGTAACTCGTAAATGAAATTTAGTTGGCTTGTATCTTGTGTTATTCATTGTTATTCATTTACATCATTGGAATTCTGCATTCCATAGATGTAATAGGATTTTCAGGTATATGTAATAGGATTGACAAGCGCTTGGATGAAAGTGATAGCCTGGAAAAATATTCGTACAAATTTATGCTCCATTCACGCTTGACCTAAATCAAAAGATATTTCTGTCTGACAGATCTTCACAAATCCCCGATCAATTCGTCTCACGCTATCTCTTACTTGAGTCGAGAAGTTTTTCAACTCAATACTTTGTCAACATCTTGATAATTTCAAAAATGTTGCCTGAAATAAAAGTATTAATGTCGTTCAACTGTTACTATTTAATATCTTTTCACAGAACTTTGTCGATCAATCATCTATGTTTAGAAACATCTTTGATTATCAGGTGTCAGTAAACTAAGAAACTCACCAAAAATATACTTGTCAAGTCTTCCTCTAGTGATCTCCATATAGAATAGCATGACGTTAGATCAAGTACAATCATCTTGATGAAAAAAACGCGGATGTTAAACAAAAAGCGAATGGACCGAAGGAAGAAATCGTTGCGTTTGCGACGTGAGAAATCTCGAGTCGTCAGAGAATTCACCAGTCGACGGGATATTGTCTGACGAATGCTTCTGTCCTGTTGTCAGCCGGGTCGTCAGATCGCGAAATCACGCCGCTGATATTCTGTCGTGGAATATTTTGGATTGGAGCGCGGATAGATCGGGGTCGAGGGTGCTCCTGTTGTACGCTCGCGCGCGCACGCCTTTCGAAGGTACGGTTTTTCGATATCCAGAGGTAACGCCGGAAAAAGCAGGTCGTGTCGGTCGTAATCGATAAGGTATCGCCGTGCGAGAAACTCGAAAACATTTAAAACAACTTGGCCGCCAAACAAATATTCGATCGGTGAGAAAGCAGCTTGGTTCTTCAACCTGCTGATCCTCGATACGATTGTATTCTCTGGCTACTTACCGAACGAACGTTACCCAGAGTCTTTTAAATGTACCGAAAACTCGACGATTTAGCTTTGAGCAATGATCGAACGAAATAAGTCTGAACGTAGATGTAAGGAAGAGAAAAGCAAGAAAATTTATCGTATTCGGCTGTTTGAGAAATTCGTGGCGCGATTTGATCTTTTTAGAATCAAAAGTTTTTTTTTTTTTTTAATAATTATTAAATCCTAATTTAAGATCTTTCAAATGAGTTTGCGCTTGGTAAAATTTATTCCAATTGTAATGGATTTTGTCTTCCTTAAAAAAAGATTGGGAAAGTGTATTTCCATTGTCAATAATTGAAAAAGACTATTCGCTTCACAGTCCAAGATACACTTGGTTCTAAGAGAGTTAATCGTTTCTAATAGTTTGTCTAGTCTTAAATATATCTTGGAATTAAGTGGAGATGCAATTAATCGTTCTTTGGTCTGAAAAACATTCAAAGTGGTTTTATTTCAATCGGCTGGCGAAAAATGTGTCGGAGACGTTAATTGAATATTTCGCTGAAGAATTTCCTTTAATCCTATATCGCGTTAAGTGGAGAGAAGATTGTGGACTTTTCTACTCATGCTTAATTGGCTGACACGTTGGTTCTCGGTGCAGGATAAGAGGGTTGTACGCGTTTAATCCAAGCCCACCTAGGATCACCGTCCATAAATCAAGATGATCAAACATGTCTCGACGAGTAAAGTGTAATGATTATGATCTACAAGTGAAAGTGTCGTGTAGATAGCTTCTTGTAATGAATCCCCTTTATCAAGGTATATAGTTCTACTCAAAACATGAAAAAACATATACAGAAATCGTTCGATAATCGCACAAAAATCGAGACCCCAGTGTTGCAATTGTGCAGAGTTAGAAACAATTTGATTCCTCGAAGCTGAGATCTTAGATGTAGCGAATATAGAAAAGGACAAAGAGAAAGAGGGACTAAAAGTCGAAGCGTTCGGCAAATATTAAAGGCTCGCGACAAAATGACACTTTTAACTCAAAAATCAACATTTTTTATTTTCGATTTGTCATCAATGAAACTTCTACCGACATATTTTTTACATTTTCCTGATTAAAATGACACCAAACACCGTTATAATTTGCAGCATATTTATTTACCTAATAAATGATAATTAAGTACATATCAATGAGTAAATGTAATTCAAATTATATCGTTTTTGGTCTCATTTTAATAAGGAAGATCTCATTAATACGTTAGTACGGGTTTCATTTTTAAAAAGTCAAAAATAAAAAGATTTCTCTTTTGGATTAGTACTTGGACGCATTGTACTCAGCGATACCTGACATTGAATTATGTCACAGCACTCGATCACAGCGGGCCATCGAGCTTCTTGGTGCAACCTCCTCCTCGTAGGGAGGATGCCTACTGTGCAATTATCGAATGTTTCCTGTAGTAGAAAAAATTAAAGGTGGTGGAAAGATACCTATGCCATCCACAAAGGCGATGCCGGATGTACTGTGAACATGACGAACGTAGAACAACAATTTACATCTACGAAACATTGCAACGTACCTTTTCACAGAGGTACATGACACGAAAAAATCATGCAATACAAATTTATCGACGTTCAAATAGAATATATCTATTTTGTTTGAAATTAAAGATTCGATCGTAATATTTATTTGTGTAATTGAATTTAAGTAAAATCTATTACGAATAGAACAACGTATGTATCTTATAGATTAATTATAAAATAATTACTATATAGAGAATTTCGAAATTTTATCATAAGAAATTTTATGAAAAAATGTTCGATGTTTCAAAAGTTCTAACCATTTTCGTAAAGCGATACAGCATAGACAGAAGCCTTAAAATATATCGGCTACACGCATCGGTTTTTTCGCAAACAGCCCGGACCATGACGCGTTAACGTTCTGTTATAATATTCTTTTTGTATATCCATCACGAAAGTGTATCATAATTTTAGAATTTTATGAACGTCACGATCTAAATTTAAAAATTTACAATTTACATCAAACTTTGTAATTACTAAATGCGAAATCTTCTCGACGTATTGTAGCAAATCGGACATATTTAAAATTAACTTACAGATACGATCTGTTACAAAGTTCGTTCAATTTAAATCTAATCGATGTAGGGAATTTTTTATCGGAATTGAAGCTTAGCCTTGCTTCTGAAAAATTGAAATATAAACGAAAATAACACACAAAATTCTTACGTGTACAATATGTGTGTCGATCTACCTATATTTAAAAGTAGTACAGAAAATAGTTCTGAGTCATTTTTTCATACTTGCACGTATCTATAGCCTATCCTCTGGTGATTTGAAACTTTTACATTCTATGGAAGGCGTACATCAATTTTAGCAGCAGCTAAAATTTTAGGATCAGCCGGGATATTGGGACAGAAATTCATACAAGATATGGAATCTAGAGCTCGCATATGCAAAACCAGATGAATCTGCTTCGATCAAAATTGAAATACACCCAGGTGCGGTGGTCGCATGGCATTAATTATTGTGATATAATATAGGAATTCTCCCGAAAACCGCTATCTTGTTATTAAGTTAAATGACACTGTGTCACGGAATTCGAGATAATTAAAAAAGGCAAACGTTTAATTAACTATCAGTGTCTTGTCAATTTCAGTTTTTTTTTTTTAATTCTAATTTTAGCATTCTTATTTTTTCCTCTTTCTTTTAACGGAATAATCGATTCTTGAAACTTTGATCGCTTATGAAACTAATTAATATAATTAATATTTTTATTTTCAATTCTTTCCTTTCGTTCGTTATGTTTCATAAGCGTCTATTTTATTTATTACCATTTTTAACATTAAAACTCTGTCCGCTATCTTACAGCCGGTTAAAATACCCGAGGGACTGTGACACGAATATTTTGTGACTCGAGACAAATTGCTACGATATTATTTGCATAATGAAATTCATGAATTTTCTGTCGTCGATTTTAATTGCGAATGACGAATAATGAATTGGAATATGAAGTAAAACGGATCTATTGTGTGTAAGTTGAATATCGATTTCACTGCAAAACGAGACGATATTCTTCGGCAACTCGGACAGTCTGTCTGAATACGTGAAATAAAGCATAAAATAAGAATTCGATATTCCTTCCAATATTTTTACTTTGGTGTTTTGAAATCTAATGCCATGTTCCATTAAACGAGGAGTTTACGAAATTTTGAAAAGCTAGACAGCTAAAATACGTTTCCTTGCTAAAACGAGAGAAATTAATACGGTAGGTTAAAACGTTATACTGGTCCTCTTTCCCCACAACATTTTTGCAAAGAATTAACCAACCTTTGTTGATGAAACAAGCAAACAAGAATCGAACGCAATTTATATGCAAACTGTAGTCGGTATCACGCAAACTCTTCGATATAAATATTCTTTTGTTCGGTATTCCGATAATAAACAATCGCTCTCATAATTACAAGCTTTCATATATTCCGAAAAACTGTTACTCGAAGGATATCCTTTTCATTGTATTTATAACAATCGAGGAATAACCACGGAATAGAATGATGAATTAGGTTGTGTAGTAAGTTCGTTCGTCCTTTGGTGTCATATTTTAAGAACTATCGTAAAGTTGTTACTTATATTGGCTGTAAAGGCCGAACATACTAGTAATATGGGTAAACGTTGTTCATAAGTGCATCGATAGTATAATTGATCTTTACGTTAATAGTATACTTAAATCATTTACTAACAAACACATAAAATATCCATTGTTTCAGTATTTAGAATTTTTCTTATGAGTAATCATCAAATAACTTAAACGATATAAAGATAACGGCAGAAATTTTTCGATAAAAGGAGAAAAATTTTAAAATCACAGTGTAGGTAAACCACTTAATTTATTTGTAACAGATATACAACAAACTAATCTTTACGTAATGCGTTGATTAAATAAATGTTATATGATTATCTTTAACCTTCCTTTCTCTTTTTAATGCGAGCTTATCGCACGATCTAATAGAATACGATCTAAAAGAGGAGATGTAAAAGAAGAAAAGTGGAAAGTAACGTTTAAAGGCTAACTAGGGAGATCGAAGTATTCCGTATGCTCGATAAATATGCATTCGAGTTCGTTTGATTAATCGAATTTCGAACAGACGCCTCGCTAAGATATTAATGAATTTTCCGCAGCGGGATTAAACAAATTGGCCGTCTCCGCGAAACTGACGAGCAATCGACATGGGATCTTGGCCGTTTGAATAATTGAAAAGGGGCGAAGCCGAGCGTGTTGGATCAGAAATCGCTGAAATGAGATTAATTAAGCTCAGTACGCTTGTCCGCTCGCGCACACAAAATGACAGCGGCAGCGTTAACAACATGTAAAGTGTATTACACGGCGAGTGTTTAAGTGGATTAGTTTCTAATTTCAATCGGAAGTTTGACTTGGCCGCGGCGTTCGCGTGAATCCGCTCGATAAATGCCTGCGATTAGCCCTTTAAATATTCCACATGCGTATACAGTAACTTTCAGAAGGATCATTATGGACCAACTTGGATCCTTTCGACCACGGGCAAATA
This sequence comes from Bombus pyrosoma, assembly GCF_014825855.1. Lineage (NCBI taxonomy): Eukaryota > Metazoa > Arthropoda > Insecta > Hymenoptera > Apidae > Bombus > Bombus pyrosoma. The sequence goes on along the minus strand of NC_057780.1, from coordinate 4,021,603 downwards.
TTCTATTTTTAATATTAAGTTAGAAAATTATTCGTGTGATTCGTACTTAGGGATTAGATAACCTGATAACAAAGAATCGAATTACTCTGCTAGAATATTCCATCAAACATCCTTTTACATGTACTTTGCAAGTAAGCTACATTTTGTTGAAAAAGGAGCCTTATATCATTAACGTGTTATCGTTAGACGTGTCGGCTACAAAAGAAAATGCTTCCCTTGCTTTACATGATTTCCTTGTTTTATAGTAACGTAGACACGTTATGAACAGAGTAAATACTTTTCTTATTCCACATCACTGTACAGCACGGAAAGTCAAAGTCCTAGCTTGATTCTTTAAGGTCCACTTTCGTAATCTGATACCAATTTTATCGCGGATTAACTTAAAGCTGTGTAATATTACGTATCTGGACTTTGTACGCTTAATCCGCTGTTATAAATACATTGTCGTACAATTTGACCAGCTTTTATACGATGACGTATTAAAATAAAGGATGCTGATCTGATTCGAAAACACGCGTTACTTGATCTTTTTATTATAATGTCATGCGACATAGAAATAGTTACATACCTATTACTATAATTGATACTATGAATATTACTTCTGTAATTATATCGTTGTATTGGCAAACAATCTATCCGAACCAATTATTAGCTTTTTTATTTCTTTCATCAAAATGGAAAATTGCTATCGAGCGTAAACTATTTTTCTCGTTTCCTCGAACAATGGAAAGATCCAGTTACAGGGAGTTAATCAATGTCTGTTGTCGTATGTAAAATGGAAATAAATAAATTTAAATAAACAGTGATGGCCACTAGGTGTATCCACCGGCGCCACAGATTACTGGCCATCTATAGAAACCGCTTAAATCCCAAGTATTCAGCACTGGAACGATAAAAGGCGCCGATGCTACTTGATTGGACGTTTTAATTGCGTTTCGTTAATTCCAGTGTGATTAATGCAGCGATCGCGGGATCTCAAATTCCGGTTCGTTGCCTATGAAATGAGGTGGTAATTTTTATAAAACCTTTAACAAAGGCGTGTTTAAATTTAGAGATACCTGTTTCGTCTATTTATACGAAATTTTTCACATTTATAAAAGAAAGATCAAATATGGATAAGTATAAATTTCTCGTAGATTACGTCTTAGAATACGCACGGATATTCTCATGCATTTTAAATCTATAAATCTATAAATTTATAAAAACATTCGTTTCGTACGAAAAGATAACAATTATACTTTTTTGCATTACCAAGCCTGACGAAGAAGGTATTGGAGAAAAACCTTATCGAAGCTAATTATTTTAAAGCAGATCTATTTTCTCTTCTATCTTTTCGCCCGTTATTAAATACCAGTTCAATCAAAGTTGAGCGTGTCGTGAAAAGAATTTCACCTAAATCGAAACTATTGAACCAACCGATTACAGATTATTTAAATCAACTAACTATTAGAATCTACAAAAATTGAGAACACATAATCAAAGTATAACCCTGTCAGTATTCAGCATCATTTTCATATTCGAGAAATCATTTCTTCGATAGAATCGTGTTTCGATGTTATTTCTATAAATAATTATGTTTGAATTTATTCGGCCAACATCGGCAGAAACAGTTAAAGTAAAATTTTGAAAAATGATTAATTGGAGACACGAAATGTTAGAAGAATAAAATCGATGGGACAACGGTGGGTTTTCAATGAGCAACTGTTGTCCGAAGAAAGACGATGATTAGAAATTACACGCGTGAGCTCTAACAGAAGTTCACGCAGTGTATGTGAATTAATAATCATGGAAGACTGATTTCCTCTCAGAGGAATTAATGGCATACCAGGGGATTAATTCGGTTTGTTTAACTCAGTATCGCCTCGACATTTGGCTTCGCTTAGTTCGCAATTACGTATACCTTGACCTATCCATTTTACGCTGTGTAAATTTAGATCGGTATGTGTAGCGTAAAACGAGCATAAGGATATCGGCGCTATACCGCGCAATATTAGGACTAATTAATTATCCCGTTTGCATCGGTGATACAACATATAATTAGGATACCGATACCAATGACGCGCGTATTTACCTATCATATATTATCGGAGCACGATATTGTATCATTGAAGCGTCTCTTTATCTTTTAATCGTCAATTTGACCGTTAAAAGCTACGACAAGCGAAATTTCATAGCGGTACGTTTCCTCCTCTATTTTAAAAATCAATGAAGTTAAGCAAATACGATTAGATGGTTTAGGATAACCTTTAAGAGTTAGTATCTTACGCCAGAGGGAAAGAATTATACAAATTTTCATATTACAAATACCTTGCATCGATGTTTTCACATATGCATAACGTATGTTTTTTTTTTCAATTAATAAGAATAATTTTCCTTCGACAATTAACTCGCATTTTACAGATATAGAGATATAGACCTTCCGGCTTTAAATGGACCGAGTAAAATCATTTTAAAGAAGAATTCATAGACAGCTGATATCAGCGAGAATAAATTGTTGAACAAAATAAAAATTCATAAAAATTGTAGGAAGTCTGTGATTTTAAAATATAAATTCTATGTATCTTACAAGATACATATTTTTCTGGTAAAATCAAATAACAAATACCCATACGTACATCGAATAAAGTGAGATATTGAAATAACTTACTTCTCAAATACCATTCAAAAATATTACTTAAACAATATTATAACAAGCAACGAGTAGAATAACAATTTTAAATAAACATGCACAATATCCAATCTTGATTTGTATCACATAGTGTATCTGATAATAAACATACCATGGGATTCTTTTAGAGCAGAATTCTTCTCAATTCTCACCATGGAATCCTCAAAAAGATTTGATTCTAATAATAAATTTCTTTTATAGTTCAACCCAGACGAGGATCTCGGCTCAGGCGATATCAATAACGACTTGATTGACGGTTTGGAAGACGTTGACACTAATGTGCCAGACGTGAGTTGCGTGATGAAGCTGAAGTTCCGCTGAAAACTTACAATACGACGTGCTCACTAATTATTTGTTTCGCAAGCAACGTCTCAACTAACCCGATTGCATTAACACGAACTTCGCTTCGATGTTTGCTAACGAGATATTCTATAAACTTCTCGACCGCGATGCTCTCTCATCTTTGGCGAACAGATTCGAAAGAATAATTTATCATTGTGGTATAGGATCGAATGCAAACTTTCAGTAAAAACAGACAGACTGGCTGAAAAGATGAGAAACAATTGTGGTCATGAGTTTTCTAACTTTGTGCCTACTAACGGTTGCGGTAACGATCACTGCTTTTCTATTCGAGCAGAAACGACGATTTTCGTCGTAACGCTGCTCTATCGTGTTACTCCGATAACAAACGAGTCTTGATCGCGATAAAAAGTTCGATTAGCCTTCAATCGATATCATTGAGTCAACTGATCGTAGCGGATATTTAATCGTAATTTATATTTTATATTTCACGTCAGAGATGCTATTAATTGTGGCGTAAAATACAGGAAAGCTAAAACAAAGTAAATTAAACCAAGCTATTATGAATCAACGATATCAATTGGTTGAACACGGTGCTTTCGTTTTTCATTTCGATTGTACAATCTTGGTCGAAATACGACAAAACGTAAACGTGGTACTATATACTTAACACATTCATCTTGATTGATCTTGTACACGGTGCATTTATAGATCCTTCCTTTCGCCGATCAATTAGACGTTATTGCTTCATCACCGGTTTTCATTACTTGAAAATATCTCGGAGCGCTTGATTCAACGATTCGTTTGTTCGATTTATTACTCGAAAGATACAAAGAAGGAGGAAAAGGAACAAGAACAAAGAGCTCGCACGTGAAACGTTTTAATTGCGACTATTCGAGAGCGATCGAGTTATATAAGACGCTTCGATAACCCACAAAAGAATTCCCTAGGAACCTGTCGGGCGTTAGAAGAGGAACACGGTGATCGCTTTATGAGGATAATCTTTGGAACACCGGGAGAATAATCTTGGAGATTCTGACGAGATCTTGCATCGGTAACAGCGCCGAAAACGCTTCGTTTCTCAGAAAGCTTTCCAAAGCTTCGCACCACCGTCGTCGTTCCCAAAGATTTTCTCTTAATTCGAACGAAGTTAGGGCCATGCCGCGTCGTGACACCAGTTTTCTCAAACTTATCCGACCCATTAAATCTTTTAACGATTAAATTTAATAAGGAGCTGAAAGGTTTGGTCGTTGCCTCTCTTCGTTCGTCATCTATTCTCGCCACGCGATAAAATACGAAGCTTGGGTCTTTCAATTTATTAAAATTGCCTTTATATCGTTGGGTTCCTACGATTATAAATAAGTTTTCGGAGAGAAGAAGGTGAATTTGATGGTTGAAACTGACGTGGGAAGTTTCCAGAAGGGATACGTCACAATTATTTGAGGAATTTAATTGAAAGGATCATTACTCTATCTTCAAATTCTTGGAAACCAACGAGAACGGAAGATCGATTAATTACTTAATTAACACCTTTGAATTTCCACTTAGAAGTAGCGAAGAAACGTTTAGCCATTCGAACGAGTCTTCGATCTAAGACAACAAGATTCCAAGAAAGTAAATTCCTTGAAAATTGCTGTGTTACAAAAGGCTTCTTCCAAGGATCGATCACGAGTGCTTAACTGGTTAGACGCAGCAAGAGATTCAATCTCGTGGAAGAGAAATCGGATTATTCGGATGGAATTAGCGAACAACAAATCGTCGAGAGGTGGTACGATTCGAAAACAGGTTCATCAAAATGCAATTGCCTTGGAGGTATCTCCTTTTCGACTATCCTCCGCAAGCTACACGAACGATGAATGCAAGGAATCGAGCGAGGAATTCACGGAGGGAATTAAATTCTGACTGAACCGACGGTGTTAGAAAGTTGTAAAATATAGAGAAGCAGCTGAGAGCGATGCAGAAGTACAAAAAGATATAGAAAGACGTAGAAGATAGAGAATAAACGGGGAATGTACGGGAAAGTAGGATCGAAGACGAACTTTGACTTTTGCCACCTAACTATTCACGTTGGCAATTAGACGAGGTGATCTAGCTCTGTCGAAGTTAAACTTGCCAACTAGAATTGACTTCGATTCGTTCTGCTGGCCACAGCGGAGGATCTATTAGGTTTGATCTTCCGACGTTAGCTACCAACGAACGAACGTTTGTTAAAAAGACTCTTCTCGATTCCGGTCAAGTAGATTTTAAACGCGAATTAACTCTGAAGTGAGAGTTAATTAAAACAGGAGTTAGAGTCTTGTAATTTACTCGTAATTACTCGTAGAATAAGAGGGAAATGTACTTGGGTGTTCTAAATCGTTGGAAATGCGAAGTTAGGAAAGTATCAGTAGAAAAGTCGATTATTTGTCAGACATCGGATACACGTGCTGTATATAGGTGACGTTCTATTATCGTTTCTTTCAAGAGTTAATAATATTTTTTGAAAATAGTAAATGAAATCTATCGCGTTCCATTACATAAATATGATCTTGCTTCGGCTATTTTAAAATATACGTGTAATAATTTGACACATTTGAGACATTGTATGGAAAATTGAGTATGAGATTCACCTTTAAATTTAAAATATATTTATAACGTTCAATTATATGCATTATCAAATGACAGCAGAAAAAGCTGGTCTACTTTGTTTCAAACTTTCGGGTTCTAATTTTTAGCTGAAGTTATTTATATTATAGATGTGTATGTAGTTGACCGATTTCGTTCAACGATAGATCTCGTTAAAATTTAATCAACGTGACAAATTCATCGTGTTTCAAGCTCTCGTACGTAACAGAATTTGAACGGTGTACGATCATCTTTATTATACACAGCACCGGTCAGTAAATATAAACACGCTTTCACCCTTATCTTCCTAGCCAGCAATATGCTATCCCACAATGCAGCCACTGACAAACAATTCTTCCGTAAAAGGGGAACCGCAGTACACAATTCCTCGCTAGATTTAGCTTTGTCGGGCTGCTTTCCGTCTGCTTCGTTTAAATTAAAGTTGAAAGGTCAACATTTTATATACTTTACCTAAATTTGACGAAGCGTGCCATAGAATCCTTTTGTGATTTCGTCTAAAATGTATTCTCTGCTTTATTACTGTACTTTGAGCATCTTATACGAGAATTTCACACATTAAGAAATACGAAACTACTTTTTACGATGAAGAATGAATTCCCGCAAGATCCTTACTTTTTGGCTCTTTGTATCTAGATCGCGGATTTTTATGCGCGTCCTTGTCAAAGAAAACGAAAGAATACTTCGTTATCTTTCATTTCCGTGCGACTCGTTTCAATTTTTTGAAACAGAATATTCCGTAATTATACCGCGAAAGAATTGTATCCTAAAAATCGTCGTTTTCTAAAAATTTCGAAAGTGAACTTCTCGCTAGAACGTTTAAAGAGCGAAACAAATTTCTATTTATCTTGCGTTTCTTTAATCTTACTCACAAAAATACGAATTCTCTCCGTACGTTTATCGCGATACCCGCGTAAGCCTTCGACTCAGAATTAATACTCGAGCTCGATCGAACGAAAATAATTAAAAATACTTCCTTCCAACTTTCTGACACAAATTCCTTCGGAACAGTCGCGTCAATCGAGCCGTTCGAAAAATTCGCTCGTGCTTCCTATCCTCGTCGACTCGTCGAACGAACAAGAAAGAGGAAACAAGAGTCGGCAAAGAAAGAAAAAGAAAAGGGAAGCCGGAGAAATTTATTTCACCCGTGAAATCCTACTTCAGAAGAAAAGCTCCCAGAACGGCGATGCAAAGACGCAGCCGTGCATGCTGGAGCTGATCAGGATGTACGTATACCGGGTGAACGAATTCACTGAAACAGCCTGCGGTTCTTCCCGTTGTTCAGAGCGCGCTATATATTACTGCGATCGGCCATTGATTTCACGTGCGCCTTAAATTTCTACTGTTTCGCGAATGCTCGTGTCTTTGCTCGTTGATGAAACTTTACTCGCTGTACCCACATGTTCCTCCACTTCTATTTATTTTAGGAATACATAGATCTGTCGGCAAGAGCTATCCGCTTTCCTGAGAAAGGATTTGGAAACACGAAACTGTTAAAGGCAACTAAAGATAGCGACAGAGTTAATTTCCTCAACTTGCTAGAATAGATGACAGTTCGAAATGGACGACTGCGAAAGTTGATTCTAAGAATGTGCCATTTACCAAGACAGGCATGCCGTAATAAACTTATATTTAACAGAAAGGATTTTACAATTTAAAGAAATTGTTTTAAAAATGAGAATTTCGAATCGAGAGATGTATATTGTTATATGGTATTAGAGAATTGTTCTAGAAAATTCAAGATATTAACATAATCGAAAAAGCGTACATTTACTTATGTATTTGTGGATTTTCGTTTTGTTATAGCTTCGTTTATTTGTCCGCTCGTTAAATGTTTCTTTGTTCGTTACAAACAGACATACGTAAAATATAGGCATATTTGATCGGTAGATGAAATCCGTATAAAATATACTCTGTCGTCTAGAGGAATATTTGCGTGCGTGCTTTTACTTGTGCGTACTGCCAGCACGAAATGTAAATTTGCCTTGCTGTGTATACGTAGAAAGACATGAATTACAAATTGCCTCGAACGTGACTTAGATATCCTAGCGATCCGATTAAAATGTTAATTACCAAATAATTTCATGCTTTGTCGGTCAAATGAATCGCTAAAAATAAAATAACCGAAGCTCTTAGAAGAAATGACAGAATTATTTGTGTTATGAATTTCTGGTATGAAAATAATTAATAGAAAAATATAAGGGTGTTTCTGTTAAGAAGCAGGAAGGAAGATATCTTTTGTTTTGAGAAAATCCTAATGCTCCATTAAATTCATAAGGAAAAGAATTACGGTCAAAGAAACTTCATTTCCATCTTCCGCGAAATTTAATCTACAATACGGATTAAGAGAAACTGCTGAATCGTTTAATTGCGTAGGTAGAATCAAACATAAATCAAATTGAACTTTTTATAACGCCACGCGATTTAAATCCATATTTTACAATATTTTCCTGTCACTTTGCTATTGTATTTTATTATTGTATCATCGTATCGATTTATTTCAATTATTGGTCGCTCGTTTTCAAATCCAAAGTGAACAATCGTATTTAATCGAAACCTCTGTTCTCACGATCTAACAGAATCTTCGCGTTCATCGCGTCTAACAACTATGAAAGATAATTTTTATGAAAACAATCGTGAGTAGCAATTTCGAGAATCGGAACAAGTCGCACAAATTGATCAGTTTGTACTTTTTAAAGAAACAAGACGCAACAAATACTGTGGAATAACTTGAAAAATTCCAGTCATTGTATCTGTGAAGATGTTTCGAATAAATCAACTGTAATTCAATCGATCGAAAAGAGAAACAAAATCTGACTATAGAAAGATAAAAAACAATCGAGTATCGACTTTGTACAATGCAACAACGTTTTGTAGGAAAATATCAGGCGCAATATCAGTCGTGTCGAAACATTTTCCTCCAAACATACCGTGTATTTCCATACTTATTCCATACTTCGATCAAATACGAAATAACACATAACTACTGGTTCTTGTCAGAGAAACGATATTCAGTTGGAAATCTTTTGTCGTTTATACGCGACGAAACGCAATTTTGTCGGCAAATAAAGATTTTATAGAAAATCGTGAAGTCGATTTAACGGCCCCCGAAAGCATCGCTTAAAGGATCCCAGGAATCATAAACGCGGAGGATGTTGTTGCATTATATTTCCCATGAGAATCCAAAATCCGTGGAACCCCATACGCGTCAAACTGATCCGATTTGCCTAGTGTTTTCCAGTTTATACGGCGTTCGCGGCGAGAGAAACAAACGTAAAAAAATTATTGCGACCGTTTACCATCCGTGAATTATAAAGCACGGTGTGGCGTGAGGAACAAAAGGGTTGAAATGACGCGAGAGCAAGGAGAATTGTATTTAATTCTGTTTGTTTGTTTAAAGGCACGAGAAAACAACTTCAAACTTCAACGGCGTTCTCTAAATATTTACAATCGCAAAATACAAATATTTATTATCGCTGTTAATTTTATAGCAATGGCTTGCGACTAAATTTTAGAATGAAGTGATCGATATTAACTTTGCGAATTAGCTTGTTACGATTCCATGTAATATCATGTATTTGATCGAACTAATTTCCAAATGATTCAACGTACCTTCTCGATGATTAACTAGTTCCATTACTCCAGATTTGTAAGAATTATCGTTTATAAAATTAAAAAATTCTTCGAATGGATCACATAGAATTTAAGAAGTACAGATCACAACGACGAATTTTTTTACGTATTTCAAATCTTTTCTTCAAAGTATTAAGGTTAAGGGTATCGACAAATGATAAATGTAAAAATGATTTTGTATTGCAGCACCTCTTACGTGACATTAAAGGGAATAATCGATCTAAAATTGTTGATAATTTACGTATTATATATTGCTACGTGTTATTAAACATATTAAATATTACGTTATTATTCAAATAACAATAACCATATGCAGAAGTAAATCAATATTAAGCGAAAGAGAAGTTTCAGATATGTCAAGCGGAAAATCAACGATAAATAACTGTCAACGTGCGGTTCGGCTCGATAAGTCAGCACCGTTGCTAATAATTATTGGAAAGTAGTTAGGCCAAATATGTGCTAACCGTTGCGCTTGATTTAACCGAAAATTCATTAATCACCGTCTACGCGTACGATATCATTCATTTTTCGAGAGGAAAAAACATACGACTCGAAAAATTGATCCTTCAATTTTAAACGCTCTAATTAATCTCTAAAGAAGATACTCGATAAAAACTATAACCACGCGATGCCAATAGTCAATCATCCTCGATGAAAAATAGCGTGCTTTTTTGTTCCACGGAAGGTGATTCTTAAAAGGGTAGAAAAAATATTGAAATCTTTTTTACACCGCTCTTTTTCTTGTATTTAACAATTCTTAGAACCTTCCCGCGTATAACTACAATTTAAAATTACAATTCTTGTTCTAGAACTTCGTTACAGAAGAAAGCTTTCGCTACAGAAAATTGAAATATTTTAACGAACTTACCATTCGTACGTTTAAAATCTTTCTCTAGTAAAAACGTAATACGTAGCAATTGTTGAAACGTTGCATTGTGCAGTACCGCAATACTTCGTCGTTTATACTGAATTGTACGTATTCTAGATATCTTACTTTTGGAATATCGTATTTTATATTTCATGTCTTAATGTCTTACCTATTTTTAGGAAACAAATCAGTTTAAATCGAATATAATACATATTTATAGCATATATTTTATCTAGAATTATCAAAAACTGAACAGTCTCGATTAAACGACTGAACGACTCGTTGAACTAATTTCTGCTTCGCCAATATCTAAACGTCCTCGGAATATTTCTTTGTGCCACTAACTTGTGCTTTTAATCATTTCCTAACGACACGGTATATTAACCACGAACTCGATAGCAAATCGCCGAGGATAGAGTGATTTCTCTGCTTTTCCCATCGCAAATAAATCGAGGCAACGCAATGTGCAATCAATCACACCCACCCATAAGCGATGAAACTTTTACGCTGTTCGTTTTTCGTTTTAGCTTTCTCCTCGCCTTTTTTTCTTTCTTTTACCATATAACGACATATAAATCACGGTTAGTGTTCTTATTCAACGTTTCTTCTTACCATCCGTTTTCAGATCGGACGAGACGATGACGAAGACAGAAGCGAGGAAAGCAATCCACCGCCATTCATCACACCCCCTCCTCCCAATCCGGACTGTGAGTAATCGCGAGGAATTTGCGAGTTTATTTAATCATAAGATCACAGATAAGAAATACCCTGACTGATGGCGACGACGTCGAAATTCCATTAAATGGCGTTTTCTTTAATCACCGAACCAAGCCTCGTTACGAGCATCCTTTGTCGATAATATTCCAAAGAATTTTCTCAAACTCTCGAATAAAGTTATTAACGTACTTTGAAATTTCGTTCGTACAAGATTTATATATCTCCTTCTGAAAAGTATGTTTGCAGTTCGTTGGAAGCTTAGATCGCGCAATACTTTCGTCTCGTTTTCTTTCACTTTATCAGATATTTCGATCGAATATTTCAAATAAACATCAATACCAAACAGTGTTGGTTTTATTGAATATATTGATCGACAAAGAAAAATGCTTGGCTAAATTCCCTTTATAGACGATATATGACAGACGAAGAGAGTGGATATGTGTTATTATCCCTGTAGATATGATTTATAACGTGTTTTTCTTAAATTTCTTAGACAAAGGGCCGAAGGGTGAGAAAGGTGATAAAGGAGACAAAGGAGAGAGCGTTAGGGGACCTCCAGGTCCACCTGGACCACCTGGTCAAGACGAGGTAAATACATAATTCTATCGATATTAATCAAGTAAGAGATATTAAGCGTTACTACATCGTACAGTACATCTAATAATATTTTTATAATCAAACTTCAGATAGGAAAAATAAATTTCACGATAGATTTACAAATTAGAGAATTTTTAAAACGAAAAAGGATATACGGACGCTTTCATCGAATTTCCATGATTATAGATGGTTCCTAAAAATGATCAAAGGTCAATAGCGTACAAGACCACAAAATATTTATCGATCGAGTCAAACTCCAAGGAATTATCCCTCCGGTAAAGATGATTTTAAAAAATAGAAACAATTAGAGGATGCAGAACCGGCTTTAAACTCGCGCGTATTCCCTTTACACACTAATCAGTAATTTCCATTCGTTCTAAAACGTGGAATTAAATTTAAGGTAGGATTTAAAGTTCACTCGTATCCGGCATCGCTATACGTACGACTGTTACGTAGCACGTAGAATGCATAAATGTCCGCGTAATTTATGCAAATTGTATACACCGAACTATATTATATACCCAGTGGCATATCGCACGCGTTATATCGGGTGTATGTATCGTACCGTACCGAAGATGTTCCATTAGCAATCCTTACACAAACCGCTGGACTTCCTGTTGTTATAGTTCAGTAGTCTATACACGTATAAAGGCAGGCTGAATGCGTTGTGCATATTACAGGATTACACGCGTTTGCATCAGGTTTCGCTTACGAGCACGCGTTACTGCATTGTTCAATTATGAAAGAATATCGAATGACCTAAATACTGACGGTTTAATGTCATTCAACGAGGAACGTCATAAGGGAATAAGAAATTAAATAGAATTATCGTTGAAACGATCCCATTCAAGACCGAGAGGTAGAAATCAGAACGAAAAATAAGATTGATTATTTTTTGTTGCAACATTGTTGTTTATCGCTCCGCAACATATTTCCACGGATGTAGATTTTATTGGTATTTTCAACGTTCGCCAAGTTTCATTACAATAAATGAATAATAATCCAGCAGTAAGTACGTGTATTAAGGGAAATGGCGTGTGTATCGATTTAACGCTATTCCATAGACTTGTTGAAACGACATCCATCTTTTATGATGAAGTAATGACGGCAGTTTAGCGTACATTGCGAATGTTACGATTCGTTGGACGTTTCCAACGAACGAATATATTTTCATAATTTCAGTCACTTCTTGCGCTAAAAATTAATGGTGCGCGGTAATCTTACTATATTACCGATTCATCGCTTGATCAGGTAATCATTGTATATGCATACGGCACGGAGTGATTCGCCAACTAGTCTCGAAGATCCACTTTGGAATTTTTTTTTAATATACTCGAAACGTTCTTTGACACACCCGCGAAAGTATTTCGACAGTTAGCATAGAAAACTTTCACGTCCATATTGTATATTTCGTATGAAGCTTTTTGAAATTTCACAAACACCGTAATATTATTCGTAAAAGGTATTTACGAATATAAAGGAAGGATCTAAGAGCTATTTATTAAGCGATCGAATACTTTCATGAGCCTGTTATGCATTTCGATTATTAAAAAAGTTGAACGTTTCGAATTCCAGATTATTTAAAGCGCGACAAGGGTAAAATGAAAATAACCTTTGAAACCATCCCCTTTATGAAAATATCCATTTATGAAGTACTTAAGTAGGTACAGGAATCTGTACTTAACGGCAACGAAGATCCAGCGCTAGAAATCTCTCATTATTCGAGATGTATACGAGTGCCGCACACGCGCGTATTTCAGCAATAATAATTCAGTAGCGCTTGTGCATATGAAGCGAGCTTGAATGCATTCCAATCCAGGATCACTCATTTATCTTGCTACTCGAGCAAGCCAATTTAGCCAACATGCTGAAGTACTGGTAACCACTGCATGTAACATTGATTACAGAGAAACCGCTTTCACGATATTCACTATCTTCCGAAATTATCAGCATACGGGTATGAACACGACTGTATTTGTTTAACGCCTGATGCATTCAACCTCTGCCCGGAAAACGCTATAATTCTCGAACCCGGTGGCTCGTGATTCAATGCAAGGAAAAAAAAAAAGAGAGATCGAAACAACATCGTTACGCAGAGAATGCACGAATTGGAGAGAATGAACAACGACCACGATAAAGTTTAATTAATATCGGTAAATTTCGGTTAATTGAAAGTTGATGAGCGAAAGCTAAGCGGGATGTATATATTCAGAGAAATCAGAGTATATTTAACGATGAATAATGAGAAAGAACTGTAAGGTAGAGTAGTATACCGTAAAATATTTCTGTGGCTGCAAATGATTAATCTTCAACATTAAGCCTTTTAATTAATTTTAATTCGATCTTTAATCTACAAATCATCGTGTACTGTGTTTTGTGACTGATGGTACAATCGAGAAGAACCTGATTCTACACGAATACGATATAATTCTGTCTTTCACCTTATACGAAATGAACATTTCTCTTATGATAATAAAACAGAAACTTTATATATTAAAAGTAAAATTTGTCGCGTATAAAGATCTCGTACCATTCTTTTCTCCATCTTCTACAATTTGTTTGAAATATCTCTTTTCTTGAAATTGAACGCTAGAGACTCGACGCTACACTTAAAGCTACGCTAAATTTATTCGAGTCAAACGACGTAGCTTTCATATTTTCGATTATCTACTACCTCACCGCGACCTTACTCCGTAAAATATTAAAACGCATTACTAACGACAAAGTTTTAGAGAAGAATTATCTGTAAAATCGTGTAACAGTATGCACGATGTAAATAAGCAATTACAAAGTCGCAGAGATAGAAGTTTTGTTATCCGGTAATTCGATTAGCTGTTAGGAAAGCAGCAAAGCACGTAACAAAGTTTACCGTGCCGCGAACCCACCGACTGTATATATTTGCAATGACAGACTGATCAAAATGCTGCAGGGTCCACCAGGGAAGAAAGGAGAACCCGGCACGTGCACCTGCAATGCAACAGCCCTGATGGCATCCTTTACGATGCCAAAGATGATCCAAGGACCGAAAGGGGAACAAGGAGTGCCGGGGCAGGAGGGGAAACAAGGCCAAATGGGGCTGACGGTATTGACGCTTTGTAAAAACCAAACACATGCTTCGGAATAAAAAAGAAAAGAACGCAAGAAAAATCCAATGATGTTAACCATCGAATAATCGTTATGTTAAATAAAGAATGCCTTTTTATAGACGAACCAAGTAATCCCTTCAAAACCTTCGAACCTGTTAATATTATATAAAAGCATTGTTCTTATATTACCCATTATATTAAAGTTAATATAATATTTTACATGGTTTGTTTGAAATTTATTAATATCAGGTGGTGAAGGGTTTGTTGAAATTTGTAACGAATTGCGCAGGGTGCAGCTGGACCACCCGGAGAGAGAGGACTGGAAGGACCACAGGGTCCTAAGGGTGACAAAGGAGACGTGGGAATAGCAGGACCGGAAGGTCCTCAAGGACAGAAAGGGGAACCTGGTCGTGATGGAATACCCGGAGAGAAGGGCGCTCAAGGACCTCCAGGACCGCCAGGAAAGGGTGAATTTTCTGGATACGACGTAAGTAACAAAGTTTGTTTATAACTGTACTGATCTTAAATCTCGCTATCTTACGATGAAATGCAAACTCTAACGATACGATCGATTACATCGTTAGCTTTCTTTTACGCGAATTTTCGTAACTGAATAAAATGATTGAAAAGGTTTGTTCAATACATATTTCATATAATACAATATGGAACAAGTATTGAAGTATTACGGTATCGTTTATATATTTTTGAGTAAATATCTGATATAAGATGTTTGATACTTTTGTATTGAGACTCGAGTAAATATATATGTTACTTAATAAATTACATTACAATACTTGTATAAAAAATAATGAAATTTTTTTACCATAAAGCCAGTGGAATTTAAAAAAAAAATGTTATAAAATATTTTATTTATATCGATATACCAATCAGCGTCGTATCATATGATTTTTCGTTTCGTGTTTTCGTTGTCGATTATTTCGTTTAATATAACCTTATTGACAACTGGTTGAAAAGCTCCGAATTTCAATTGAACTGAGCTCTCGGTACCGAAAGTACCTGACATACTACCTTTAAAGAACATCCCACTTGAGGGTCCACGCTTCCTATCATAAACCCGTTCAATTATCATTCCAATGCGGTCTCCTGGCAGCACGGAAACTGAATTTACATCCCGGTTGAACCTTCCCCGACCATAAACGCGTGCGCGTTTCAGTCCAATATAAACTACCCCGATCTCTCGTATACCATAGAGTGAGAGCGATTCCTAAGCAAACAAGAATATTAAGCACCATGGATGGTACAAACAACGTACAACTTCGTACCATTAATTTGTCTGTCATTCTTGCAAAATATTCGCAAAACATTCGCAAAATATTCGCAAAATATTCGCAAAATATTCGCAAAATATTCACAAAATATTTGCAAAATACTGACAGAATATGTACTCGCAAACAGGCAACTTGCGAGGCAACGCGTTTTAATCTCTAGCTATTCTTTTCAGAAATATTCATAAATATACATAGAAAAGATACATAGTATACATAATACACATCATGCATACCGCAATATACGTCACGATATACATCTTGCATAATACATCCTATGTAATACGACTTAATGTTTCTGATGTTTAAAGATATTTACGATAAATTTTTAACGTATCAGTCGCAATCTTCGTAAGATTAATACATCAAGAATATATATTAACATTAATGTTTGTATGATATTTCCATCGAAGAAGAACCACCAGTCGACAAAAGTCATTTCCGTATCTTCAAATTTCACTTCTAATCGCACAAATAGAATTCAACATATAAAATTGACATACTTTATTACAAAATCCAAAGGATTATATTTATGCGTCGCGTCGTTATATCTCATATGCGTAGGCAGAACACGGAGAGGCGCTTCATGAATTCCCCGTAACTTTACGAAATTGACGAAAGTCCCTGGATACCTGACCGCTGCTCTGGCTCTGGTCTGTCGCGACATTCTCGGACCGACGTACTTAGGTTGCACGTTTTTACGGCATTCGATCGCAACTATTCAAGCTTGTAGACGAGCAAGGATAACGAGAAATTCGTTGAATGGAAATGGAACGCGATATCGGTCCGCAGAGAATAAGTAGCCCTGCATGCGATAAAGGTGGAACCTTTTGCATCCACTTCTCCTTCTTTCGTCTTCATTTTTTCGCGATCTTTTCGTATATTTCTCTTTTAACGACCAAGTGGCCCTCGGCTTTCTCCTTACGAAAATAAAACAGCCGAAAATGTTAAGACGTTATTAAAATTTTAAACCGCGTTCACAATAGCGATTCCGATGTTATTTTTTACTTCTAGACGCGTTTTTCTATACGCATTTCCATCTTAGTTATCTTTGTTTCGTTTATTGCCAGGAGAGCTTCTAATCTTCTAGGATTAACGAAACGTTCCGAGTTTCTTTCTATCTCCTGTTTTCCGAACAACCCGATACAACCTTACAACCGCACAATCCACATTTTTTTTCTTTTTAACGAT
Organism: Bombus pyrosoma; assembly: GCF_014825855.1. Lineage (NCBI taxonomy): Eukaryota > Metazoa > Arthropoda > Insecta > Hymenoptera > Apidae > Bombus > Bombus pyrosoma. The sequence continues at coordinate 4,004,635 of NC_057780.1, read as the reverse complement.
ACAAATACTAATCCTACTTGTGCGAAGGTTCGCGACGCTACGGAAAAGAAAAAAAAAAAATAGAGAATTGAAGAAGAAACGGCGCGTGTATCCGTGTGGTAACGTTCTTGGTGGATCGCACATCAGTGAACGTGCGCCATCGTATGACCTACTTCGGATGCCGGCGTGGAAATTAAATAGGGTGCGAAACGTAGCTGATGCTTCTGGTGAAAAATGAACAACGCATCTCGGTATTCCACGAACGGAATATGACGCGTGTATTTGAAACACGTTTCAGTGGAAACAGGCGGTTCTGTTGCTCCGCCACGAAATTTCTGCAAACTTCGTTTATTACCCGGCTTTGTCTTCTTCCTCGTCGTTGGCTGATGCGCGTTATTTATTCTGTCCGTTGATCAAGAGCCTCGCAAGTTTTCACGCGAGAAACCATTTTAATCTGTTAACTAATCGCAACGATTTCCCGTGGAACGAGGACAAAATGAAAACAAAGTTGGAATACAGTGGTTCGTAAAGATATTGCAACACTTAACAAATTAAAACTTTTGCCAATATATTATTGTGCGTTGTATCAAAATTTTTAATAATCACGTCAATACACCATGAATAGCGATGTTAAACATATGAGACAAAACAACGTGATAACAATTTTTTAATTATCAACCGAGACTGAAGTAGCAAAAATTTCGTACAACATTTCTGTCTATCGGAAAATCTCTCACAATTCTTAAATCTATTGGAAAGTCGATGAAACGCGAACGAATGAAATCAGGGAAAGGAAAACAGCGATAATACACGAGCGAGAAATAATGTTATCTTGGCGAATGTTCGCACATATACAAACAAAGGCACACGTACGCGAATCCAGAAAGGAACGAGCTGGTGTAACGACGACGACTCAATGAAATTATTATCGTGATAGCCGCAATCATAGTCGCCGGCGGAAGCGGCACGATTTTCCGTACTTTTCTGTGCTTTTAACGTACTTTGGAACGAACAAAGCTCTTCCGAGCTTCCGACGTTTCAACAATTAGCAGGCGAGGTCAGGCCACTCGTTTCGTTCTCGTGGCGTAACATTTGGAAGTGTGCCACCGGCAAGAATGGAACGAGAAAGAAACAAACTGAACGTAATGAAGTGCATGATTTTTTCGCGAATCCCCGGTCAACCGTTTAAACTGTGTTAAAGCAAACCGTGAAATATAATAACGTTAACGAATCGTTTAATATTGGCTGGTAATTGTGTGTATCTCGTGTCATTCTTCCTTCTATTCGTCGGAAATGAAATTAGAAAGAGATAAAATAAATATTCTCCTCTTATGTAAATTCTTCGCTTCGTAGTCTCTGTTCTTTCGAAATCATTTGCACAGTTTCAACTTATAGATTTGTCCATTTTCGTTCCCATGTGTTTGATTAAACCGAAGATTGTTGTTTCGTTGTGACGAATAATTTCTCTTGTGCTATATTTTATTTGCTATAATTTATACAACTGTTTGCTTTCTCTAGTAAATTACTGCAAAATATTCGTCTTTCTCCACTTTATTGTTATCGATGTGTTGTTTCCTGTTATTCTTTTTTATTAAAAAAAAAAAAGATGATAATAAAATAAAATGCATTACTTAGTTTAATCTATATAAAATTTCTAGAATAATCCATTTATAAAATATATTATAAAATATCATGGAGGATAAAATGAAGATTAAAATCAGATAAACAATCATGTTTGTAGAAATGTAAAATTCATTTAAACGTATAAAAGCGTTAAACATATCGATTAACCGCAACCTCTGTTAATCGCGATTAAAAAATATAGCATTCAACGATTTATAATTAAAATCGACTTAAATTTTTGCATAAATTCAAACGATTTTACGCAAACTTAATACACGTGTGTAACCTGCGTTGATTTATCACACTAATAATGGAACTATCGCACGTTTTGGTTAATAGGAACAAGGTAAAAATAAGTGCTCTGGAAGTAAATTTATCACGACAGCCCTGATAAATTATGCTTACGAAAGTTGAACTGTGCATAATTTCGGCTGCGTCGTATACGGTAGATAATTCTTAAATTTACTGCATCTAATTACACGGATTTTAATAGAATCCTACGAACTTCGTTCCGCCAGTTCTTTTCGCGTACAAATTCATTTTACGAATAAAAGGCAAGATATTTTAAGTTCATTTTGCAGAAAATCCATTCATTAGATGAAAAAAGAAACCATTGTGTTATTTTAAAGAATAAATGATTTCGACCTTTCTCTTTTTGGAGATGTGACTTTTTGCTTCGAAAAGTTTCACGAAAGAGCGTTGACACTACAACGACAAGCTAGCTTCGTATGTAACATTCGCGTCAAGGATTGAAGGGCTCGTAACAAAAGAACCTTTGTTCGTGTTTCCCGAAAAGCCAAAAAATTTACGCTAGTAAACCATAGTTACTGAAAATTGAACATTAATCGTCTACCTTTGTACTGAAATTAAATTGACGAAAAGTGAAATCGATCCACAGGCTCGAATAAATATCTATACTGTGCGGTAGGTAATAGAGTTTTAACGGTCATACATCGCCGGTGTCAAAGAGGAGTGGAATTTTATCGACGCGAAGTATCTTACGGAGAGGAATAAAATGTCTGTATAATATTTTTAAGTCGTATCGTAACACGTGTAAAACATGTAACGGTATCGCACACAAACATTTTACGGCAAAAACAAGGTGCATCTTGGTCGGAAGATATTCTGGTCGCGCGAGAACTTTCAGAAAGAGATATTGAGATCCTGCAACCTCGCGCTACTTGTACCAGAGTATTCTTACAGCGTCACGCGATGGTAAAAGATTCCCAACGTAAGAAAACCCTATGTGAATAATACTTTTCGTGTGCAGCATTTTGCGTAAGATTTTTCAAAAAGGTGTCACGTATTTTTCCGCCAACACATGTTGCAAGATTCTAACGGTAAACTGGAATGTCTATGTGATATCAGAGTACCAAAGTAAATTTTTAGAAAAAAAAAAAGAAATTAAATAAACGCTGCATAGAAAATTGTGACTATCGTAGAGTATATTATTTTATATGCCTGGAATTTCTTCGCCAAGAATTGCTTCGAAATCAACCTGTGAGGCGGACCATTTCTTGGTCACAACTTAATCGTAGAATTAAAAATTAATAAAAACCCGTCAATTGCCGTTAAGTCGATTGGGAAGATCTGTCGATAAACAAAATTGGGAATCCTATTACCAGGCGAAGTTAAATAAATACGTGTGCATCTTTAATAGTTTCTATATTTCTAATGTTCATAAATATGATGTAGTATCGTTTATCGTAAATCGTTGCTAGATATATACGTAAAATCGATACGAAGTGTTCCGATTTGACACTTTAATGGAATGATTTAACACCTTGTAGCTTTTTTGTAATGGTTTGGCGCTATAAATTTGATAAAATCGTCTTCTAGAAGAGCTGAAAACATTGTTCTATATTGGAAATAAAATTGGTAATCAAAAGCTTTTTCTGCCATAGAAGAATCTAAGAACTGCAACTTCGTACTTTTCAGTTTTCCTACTGTAAAAATATTAATATATCCTTTATATGATTTTATGATATTATTATTAAAACAACATCGATCTAATAGAGTACGTGTATGATGCATAAAAATTTCCATGATAAAAGATGCTTTCGAAATCGTACAGACCCTTGAGACTTGGCTGAGAGGTTCGTAATGGGACACACCGAGAATTTTATAGCTGACTCGGCGCTGTATAGCACGAAAGTTGTAAATTTATATAAAGGAAATATTAACGGTGGATATCAAATATTCACTGGAATAAATTTCTTACTGTTCGGTGTTTGTGACAGATAGGTAATCCGTATTTGATGAACTATTGTCCGTAAACGCTTTAAACAATATCTACCTTATCGCGTTACCCTTCGGTGGAAACAACATCGTCACAACCAAATAAATTAATAATAGATAAAGTAACGATAATTGAACGAACCACTTTTTGTATATCGAGTATCAATAATAAAAAATGACTGTATAAAAATTCGAAGACCGCATCAAGGTGAACTAAAAAATTACGAATCTATGTAACTTTATGCCACAAATTACCTTGCAGCAAACAAAATTCCAAGAACGACAAATCTTGGATATATAAAGCAAGTTCCGAGGATCAACTTCTCTTCCTTCAATTCCTTCGGTCAAAGAAGGAAAGTATTAAAAATTGTTCGTTGGAACGGAAATTCTGGAACTCGTTAATTTCGACGAAATCCAACAGATGTACGGTAAAACGTTTAAATTAATTAAACTACTTTGGCGGTGTGCGTGCTACTTCGAAACTCGAGGAAAACCACTCTCTCAGCTGACTTTTCGTCCTTTACGCCGCCATACGGAGAACTTTGCAACCTTGCAAGGGCTTTGGGAATCCTCGACAGGCGAAGTATCTCGCTTTGACCTCGAGTGTTATCTTACGTGACCCGGTGCCGGTTCGTGCACCAACGTACAAGCGTCCGATTTCCCCTGAGAATACAGAAACCAATTTCTAGGCTGTGCCGACCAGGTACGGCAGGTGAGTGACTGGTGGGTGGGTGTTGGGTTGGTTAGGCGAAGGAACTCGTCGGCAGAAACTACACATCTGCGGGAAAGGCGTTTTGCCCGGTTATACGAATCACTTGACCGACTGCCACGTACTTAGTCGGTTTCGTGGAAGATGAGAAATCTGGATTAGAGACGATGATGTAAAGGGAATGAACGCGGAGATCTTATTCTGACGTTTTGATTCCTTATGTCGGGATCTTTGAAATAGATTTCGTGCACGTACAACACGAACACGTACGACAGAAACGTTGGTAAGGGGGGGAGGGGGAATGGGAAAATAAGGATTAGATTTTTTGCCTCGTTGTTAAGTTTGCCAATTATACGTATAATATGTACTATATGTTGTATGACTGGCTGAGAATTAAGATTGCGTATGTAGCATAAAATTCAGTTGCTTGTAACTTGAAAAATCGATCTCAAACACGTTTTTGTACGTAAATTTTCTTCATGTACACAAGTTTAATTATACTATATTTAATTATCTTACCAACCTTTAACGTGTCTATCTGCTAACACCAAATTATCGTACTAATTATAATAATATGATAATGCTTGGTAGGTAAAAATTAAAGCGCCAGCGCAACGTGATACTTTTAGGAATAATGAAAGGATCGTATAACAAGGTTATTAGAATTGTGCAGGAATATGTGGGAAATGATCTTGTAATCTTTTTTTATTAGGCTTTGTAATTAGGTTATTTTAATACGGTATAATTTAAAAATAATAGCTCTCGGTTACTATTAGTGATTGTATAAGTAACTTAAATCGGTGTACGTATTCCTTGTTATCATAAAAGATTGATTATTACCGATGGTTTTACTTGACTTAGTCGTTCATAATACTCGATCGTTCATAGTAACGTCATCGTGTAGAATGATGCAATTTGACATCATTCATACTAAACCTCACATTGCAACGATGTATTCCGTGTTCCTCGTAGGCTAATTGAGTGTGCTAACCTGACATTGCGACCAGTGGAATATTTCACGTACTCATTTTCGTGCTTCAGGGGCTGTTACATTATTCTCGATTTGAATAATTGTATCGCACGAGAGGATGAAAACATATATCGAAACAGATTTATTAGACCACTTGCGTATATGAATTCCAGAAATAAGAAAATACTCGTAAAAATAATCAATACGTCTATCATTATTTGTTCTCGTTTTCCTTTTTATTCCTTTTTTCTTTTTCTTTATAAAATTGTATCTATTAATTTGTCGTTCGTGTTCTTATGATTCAGAAAAATACATCTTTCTTGCGATCAAAGTAAGAAATAATAATTGACTTCCAATTGAAAAATATGTTACTTGATAGTAATTTCTAGTTGGCTTACAAATAGTAAAAAGATTGACATACACGTAGAGATACAAATTTTTAAAAAGAAATAACTTTTATACCTAAGTTTTTTTAATTAAATTTTTCGTTCAATATATTTCAATTATTATGCCGAATCATTTTTTGATGAGTCGTCGTTCGAAAACATAACGCGATGCTTTCGTAAAATAACCATCTCGCTAATAAGGATTGTTCCCAACGAATATATAAATTTTCATTCCACGATAAATCAAAGACATAAACCAATTTTTATGATATTGGTTCCATCACGTTGTAAATCTCGCTCCTGTTTACCAAAGTGTATCGTTACCAAAAAACCAAGAAATTTAACAAGAGTTGTTTTTGTTACGGTATCCTCGACTATTTTATTACGCTTCTCGTAACTTTTCTCCAACATTAATAATCCGCACGACGACAAATATCACAGAAGAAACGGTAAACCATTACTCGTCAAAAACAATATCATAATGGAATTGAAATAACAAACGTATACATTTCGCTCTGTCAACTCCATTTTACTGAATTAACCTCAGGATTCTTTGATCATCCGAAATCTACTTTACAATATACTCGATACGAGATAAAAGAAGAAGAAAGACGGAATGCAGGATACCTATTGAATGCGAACCTCTCGATAGAAAGTCCGAAAGTTCGATACCAGTCGGTAGAAAAGCTTTAAGAAGCTGGCGTGACGTATAAGCAAGCGATCGGTGGCGTTGATAAATAGGCGTTCAGAGGCTTTCGTGCAAAGATAGATGAAAGGAAAAAGAGGGAAAAGAAAAGAATATATTTGATTCGTTTGCGGTTTCGGAAACTGAGACTTGTAAACGGTCGAATAAACGCGTGTCTATCGGCTAGAACGATCCGGCACATTCATCGACAAAATTAAACCTACAAAACACGATATCGATCAAAAACTTTTCACTTTCAAAACAGTCCGCACCTTTTTCTCCTCTTTCCTTCTTTTTTCTTCGTTCTCCGGCCATTCTTTTTCTTCTTTTAGCGGAATTGGAAATTTCGTTCGAGCATCGGTTAATTTCTAGCGATATGACCAATGGCCATTTGAAATGTACCTACGACTTCACCGTTTGATAAATGTCCAGTCCAGGATGCGGCTGTTATAATCGCCAATACAAATATTGATTCGCGTAATGTTTGCGTGTTAAAATATTTTTGATGAATGGACGTTAGGAACTCGTTGACCGTTCTATCGCGAATATTCGGACCGTTTTATTTGCCACTGGACCGCGACAGAATATCCACTTCGAATATATTGGACTGGTGGCAAAACAATGATATTTGACGGTGATAAGATAAACAGTTTCAAATAGCTTACACGTCACTGGCCTCGGTAGATTCAAATTACCACCCTTTTTTACGTTTACGAAATCGTTTAAATGAACAACACGTGGGCGTGTTCGTTGAAGTTGAGAAATGCGCGTACAACATTTTCTTCGATTACAATTGCACTCGTCCCTTTTTTATTCTAAATTTCAATTGAGACTCGAATACTTCAGATACGACGTGACGTGAAATCTTACGATCCCCGCTAAGCGAGGCATTGTTGTTTAAAATGTCGTCGATTCTAGGTAACAATTCGCACATTGTTTCGATTTAATCCAATACCTTAGTCACAAATTATTAATTGTTTCTGATATGGCATAAGATCCAATTGCGCGCAAAGAGAATTACAAAACGAAATCCCAACCTTTCATGGTGTCAAGGTACGTACCCCTAGTAAGTTCTCCTTCGATCATTGAATAATTCGTTTCTATTCGACGTAAGTTAGCGGTAAAAGGATCAGTTACTTGCTCGCAAAGCAAACTGGTCTAATGTCGGTAACGAGAACAGCATAATAGTTCAATTGAACATTGGAGACAATTGTTTGAACGATGATTGTTCGTCAACGACCATTAGACGATACAAATGAGCAGGTAGCAGGTCGGGTCGACCGACTGCTTTTAGCTTTACGACCTTATACCGATGATTAAACAGAGAAATTTTGGCTATTATGCGCATGCAGCCCAGTTGGAAACCTCGAGGCATTTATAGGGTGAGTAATAGTTCCATATTTGGAGCAACTTTGGTACGAAAGCTTCTTTCGAGATTGTACCGGTATGCTACAGGCATTCCGTCTTGCGCTCTGCGGTGTGCTGAAATTTATCGCGAAACTTTATGATGAATTTCAAACGACAATCGCATTACCAAAAGCTTCTTCTCTTTGTATTCTAAAATACGTTCTATGTTTCGAGGATACCCTAAACTGTACTTTGTAAAAAATTGTAGTGGTTAAATGTTTTTAGAATTTATAGAAAGTTCATTACCGAATATTGGAAAATGTCGTAGCATAATAAAATTATTATTAGAAAATGGGCATAATGCGTGTAACGCGATTGACGTAGTTCTTCGTGAGCAAATATATTTTTTACGCTCGAAATCTAGTATTTTTATAAAATGTTAATAATTATATTGCTAGGGTTTCAAAATATAAAAAATTCGGAGATATTTACCGACGTCCCTATTTTATTATACAATCGTACGTCGCAACCAAATATTTGGAACTCTTTTTTAGTGAAAATAAATATTCTCTTAAAGCAGAGTCAAACAAATTCGTCGTCGACGATCCAGTTCGTCTAGCGAAAATTAAAACTATCCTATACCCGAAATTACCGTTTACAAAGGACTCGCAGTCAACGAAATTCTCGTCGACGCATAAAAAGATAAAAAGCTTTCTATTAAAATATATTTAAATCAGAAAATAAAAGTACTGAGATCACAAAGGAACTTGAAAGGTTATAAAACTTCCAACTTTCCAATAAATTTGTAGTTTCTAATGTTAAATAAACGTTCAATCGCGATATCTAAGTAGAAAGATAAGGTGACGGTGGGTCGTAATCTGAAAAAATTGTTTTCTACACTTTAGACGGAGGGCATCACCATGAGACCAGGACTGCCAGGACAGAAAGGCGAAGCCGGACTTCCAGGAAGCCCAGGACCGAAAGGAGAGACAGGAATCGCCGGTGCCAAAGGATACAAAGGCGAACCAGGGCACAAGGGTGCAAAAGGCGATCACGGAAAAGAAGGTCCGCGAGGAATTCAAGGATTCAAGGGTGAACCTGGTGCTCCGGGAGCACCGGGGCTTCCTGGCGCACCAGGTGAGAATGGAAGACCAGCAGAGAAAGGTGACAAAGGAGACACAGGACCAGAAGGGAAACCAGGCCCTGCAGGTGCACCTGGACCACCAGGATTGCCTGGATTGAGCGGCTCTGGTGGAATAAACGTTGGAGAAGCGAGTAAGAATGTGCTCATTTTGTGTTTTTTATCAAATGAAATTAAATAATCGACGGATCTGGTCATTCGATTTAAAAAATGAAATGAAATACAAAAGGCAATGTAAAAGCTCAAATTGAAGATTCGAACAGTTGTCATCGAACGCGTAAGTTGATCGATATATTCTTAGAAGAAAAGATGACGAACGGTGCTGATTCCAATTCAGAAGCGATACGATATCTTTACGTTTAGATTAATTAATGTTACATGAAAAATTGTCTGCCTGAAAGCCACGAATTAATTAGTGTTAAGGGAAAAGGGCGACAAGGGCGAGAGTGGTGCACGAGGATACAAAGGAGATAAGGGCACCAAAGGCGAGAAGGGAGACAAAGGTGATTCTGGACCAGCCGGAATTCCTGGTGTAAATGGTATCCAAGGACCGCAAGGCAACAAAGGCGAGCCAGGGAAAGACGGAGTTCCCGGAGCACCGGGAGTCGTCGGTGCAAAGGGCGAAAAAGGTGAAAGAGGTCCGCCAGGAGCTACAGCTATAGCGAGCTCTGGAGACTACATCACTATCAAAGGTGAAAAAGGAGCAGAAGGCAAGAGAGGTAGAAGAGGGCGTCCTGGACCACCAGGACCGGTCGGCCCACCTGGGAAGACGGGAGCGATGGGAGAAATTGGGTTACCTGGATGGGCGGTATGAGAAAACTCCTTCTATACTTCTTATCTTCTTTTCTTTTTCGTTTTTTATCGATCAAATCCTCGATTTCCGTTTGATTTGCTCGCCATTAGTAAAATAGAATTTTGTAACGTAATTTTCTTGTCGCTATTTGCATGAATGGCTATGTATTATTTAATCTTGTATGCAGTATTATGAAAAGCTATGTTTCTTTCTTGTTCCGAGTGAAATTTTTAATTTTGTTGTCAGTATATGGGAGAAATAATCGTTTATAGCCATTTACTTACGATAAACGATTGTTATAGAAAATAGATAACTAAGAATGAATCTTTGGAGTATACCTTTCACAGATTGTACATTATATGTGTATAACGATCCTAGAAGCTTCGCGTAGATTCATCGAATGATTTAAACTTGTCCAAACGTGAACTTAATAAATGCATTTTGAATATACATTAAAGGCCCTCGATTGTATACTACATTTAATCAAAATATGAATAAAAAGAAACGTAAATTCTGATCTGATATTTCTGTAAGCAAAGATCAATAATAATCGGAAAGCTGAACATTGGAAACATAGCCAGCAGGCTGGATAGAGTTCTAAATTCCATGACATAGCAACGGCTTTTGACGGATTCCACAACTCTGAGGCCGTAGAGTTCTGAGTTTCAAGACATTGGATTAATTGACGACCGACTACCTTAACCTAGTAATAGACAAGTATAAGTCAACGAATCTGCAGGTCTTGTCAGACACGCTCTCGTGTCATGCTGAGTTCTCTGCATACATAATCAAAGTTTAAATTATCGGTTACTGTTTTAAGCTAATAACAGCCAAAGAATTTAATAATTTTAGTTAGTAGAAATTCCGGGGAAAATTAATATAATGCAACATATTCTCAATAGTACAATATATAAGATAACACTTAAGCCAAACTTATCTTTACATACTGTGAAAGTATTTTTCTAATTGCTCGTGTTTTAACAGAATAACATGACAATTAACATATACTCCCTGCTACTGGAAACAATTACGATTCTAATTATCCATTTACATATAGAAATGTAAAGTCTAAAATGAGAATATACTTTTTTCAATGCTATGTTCCAATGCACAGAACTCCATGAAAGTGAGTATTACACAGAACTTACATAATCCTAATAGATAAGATAAGAACAATTTATACCTTAATTTTAACTGTGTCGGCTTTCAATCATAATTTCGTTGATTAATTACTTTGAATGGCGTTAATAGACTAATTTACCTCTGTTAACTACGTAATAATCCGGTCATAAAATTAGAAATCACACCAATCGACCAAAGTGTATGCTAGATTGAACTGCACGCGAGATTAATTAAAGGTTTAATGAACATAGAATATTCATGAACAGGAAGGTAGAACATGAACGCTATGTATCGGTAACTACTTCTAACAGGGTCGTCCTGGAACTCCCGGACTTCCTGGACCTGTTGGACCAGTGGGGCCCAAGGGAGAAAAAGGAGAACCCGGTACACCGAGCCCTTACGGAGTCTCTGTCGGCGTAAGTACGATTCACCGATTCTCATTAAAATCGAAATACCCGTAAGCAATTCCCTCTGAAATCAATGGGATCCGTGTTACAGAGAAATTAGGCGAATTAGGAGAAACATAGTTCGCCGCAGAAAATAGTTTTAAATACATATATGTACAGAAAATAAACTTGAATCTTAGACTAATAATTTTCTGGACATTAAATATTGGACTATCAAGTATTTGGAATATTATTTGCATTTTGAGATATGTATGTTATTCCTTCCTATCTTACGTTTAATAAAAATTCTATGTACCGAGAAAATCTACATAATAGATGAGAAAAAATTAGAAAATTTTTCCAATAAATTCAGCGGAGTGGCTAATGTCATCTTTCGCGCTTTAAGAATTATTCTGGCTAAGTTGATGCGAGGGAAAAATCGGTAGGTAAACGCGAAGTGTTAAAGAGCTTGCAGCGCGGAACAAATAAAGATAATGGATGCATTTTTTATCCTGTCTCGTAGCGGGGGAAAGGTCGAAGTGGAGATATACACACGGTGATTTATAACTCTCGCCATAAAGTTTTCGAAATTGTCAAAGAGAAGTCATTTTGGCTAAAAAAAAAAAAAAAAATGTCACAGGAACACAAAATTTATAGTTACTAGCAATTAAAGTACACTTTTGTGTACACCGCAGAACTTAAAAAGATAGAACATTGAAAATATTATCCTCAAACTTACACGACGAGTATAACGGGAAAGATATAACATCAAAGAAAATAAAGCTATACAATGAAAACCCATTATTTCCTACAAACTTCCTCCCCGTCTAAAATATTTTTTTTTTCTCTTTTTTGTCCGATTCGATTCGATTCTTTCCAGAGCTGTTTAATCACTGTTACGACATGAAACCCTCGTACGAGTTGTGCCACGAACGAGCAGTCTCGAACATTTTTTAGTCGGAACGACCACTTCGTGAAGCTCGCGAAACTAGTAACAGTGCTCGTAGATCACCGTGTACACTCGCAAGTCTCATTGAACGAGCCATAGAACGTGTAGAGTGACGGAAATTAATGCAAGTGTGCGCTTGACGCCCCGTTCCTTCTCTTTTTATTCTATTTTTTCCCCTCCTAGTATCCCTCTCGCATCTACTCTGCTTGTTCTTTTTCATCTTTGTCGGCTAGCGAAGCCGCGACTCGATTTATTCGACGTCCCAAACAGAAATTCGTCGAAATTTCGTCGTCGCAGTTGACAAGCGACGAATACGAAACGAATGCGCGTGGCAGGCTTTGATTCACTACACTTTGGTTTAAAAGCCGGGCCAACGTAAGGCAAATTCGCTGCTTTTATTGCGCTTTCGAACGGCCTCACACCCACCAAGACACGTCCTGTGATTTATTCCGGCATCCACTTAGCGAAACTGGCTCAAGTATCTTCTCTCCAGGATTATATATCTAAACATTGCATTACAGAAATTAGCTTGCATATACGAATAACATAATTAGAACTTAAATCAGAGAATCGTGATATTATACACTGACTTCTCAACCAGTAATGCACGTATCCACTGCATATAAATAATTTTGTGTAATATACGCTATAAAAATTGTATCATTCAGAAGTTTATTTTCAATGTTAATGCGTACGGTCGCCTCGATTCTTAGTGTATAATTATAATTCGTATAATATTCGTGTAAATCAATTTCATACCTGTCTGTCTAAATGACACGTTCAGATAAAAGGCGATAAGGGAGACGATGGTTTCCCTGGAATTCCTGGACAACCTGGAAGAGACGGTCAAAGAGGACCTCCAGGGCCACCCGGACCACCTGGACCACCGTCTCAAGGAAACTATATTCCAGTTCCGGGTCCCCCGGGGCCTCCTGGGCCACCAGGACCACCTGGACTATCTTTGATTGGACAAAAAGGAGAACCAGGAATTGGTAGAAGTCACATCTTTGGCGAAAGAGACTATTACGGAGTTAGACAGGGTAAGAAAGGTTCACTGATCATGAATAACATAATTTAAGTATCATATGCAAAAAATATTTGATCACCTCTACTTAAAAGTATGTCATCGATTAAAAATTTCGGATTATGTACTTCCTCGATTGTTTCTATATCGAATCTTCCGTTAATTTTATCGCCAAGTCGACTTTAAAGATGCAAATATCAATGACAATTTCCCTCGTTTCGGTAGATTTTTCACAAGAGAATTGCTTAAAGCATCGAAATTCCAAGCTGACTTTTCTTCAAATTCTTGAATTTTGTAGAACACATGGTGATTCTAAGCTTCTGGTGTCCCTGTATATTTTACTCAGATTAATAAATATAAGAGAGATATTGGAAATATATGAAAAAATATTAAATTTGCAGTTCCAAAGAATATAAAAGATTTTAAACACAATATGTTCTTTGGCACGCTGCAAGGACCTAGAACTAGCCTAGACGAATTGAAGGCTCTGCGAGAACTAAAGCAACTGAAGGAACTTAAAGAACATTTAGGTAACGCACTAAATGTAAAATATCGTAAAACGACGTTTCTAAAAGACATTAGTTTTCTTGGTGTATTCTAAATTGCGTAGAATTGCGTAGTAAAGTTTAATACGTCTTTAAAAACACATCCTAATTACCTATAAAACTTTTATAAGGTGCTGCAACCACCGCAACTAGAGGTCCCTTAGAAAGTACCACGAAGATCGTACCAGGAGCTGTGACTTTCCAAAATACCGAAGCTATGACCAAAGTAAATCTTTCAATATCGTCAAAAAATTGACCTTACATGATTTTGAACAGTATACGTATAAATACTCTAATTATTATAACTTTTAATGCTTCTAACTACTACATATTTAGATGTCTGCCGTGAGCCCAGTTGGAACATTAGCTTATATCATTGACGAACAAGCTCTGCTCGTTAGAGTGAACAATGGCTGGCAATACATCGCAGTTAGTATAAAAATTGTCCTATTTACTCTATCTTTACATTCTACTTGTAATATTTACTCAAAAGTCGATTAATATATAATTCATTCATGTAAATTCCAACAATGTACAGAAGAAGATCCATTAAGATAAAACATTTGACTATAAAGTTTCATCGACGTTGCAAAATATTTTATCAAACGCAACTTTTTCCTTTTGTTAATGATAATTATTGTATATCAGCTAAGAATATAAGTCTTTAATCTTACCTATTTAGCAAACTACATGGCTTCAATGTAATTCAAGATATTTATGCTGTGTTCTGTAGCTGGGTTCGCTTCTACCAATAACTACACCAGCACCACCAACCACGTCACCGCCTCCGGTAAATCCACCTTTCGAGGCTTCCAACCTGATCAACCAGATACCCGTAAAAGCAGACGGAACAGGGGTGAGTTACTATCTTAATCCTGTTGAGTGTAAAACGTTATCGATAAGAGATGGACTAATGCATTACTTAATTACAATTGAATTTTCTTCCTGCTTCCAAAGTGGTATCCACGGATGGTAAGATATTGGCATGATTAATCTTTCGACGTTATCGTCCTCTTATACGTTCCCCCTTTCAGTTTTTATAATTTTCGCAAGAACGCTTCGTTCCATTTCATTTTCGTTAAGTATGAAGAAGAGAAACGAATTTTCATTACCTACCGAACGAATCGTTCTTAATTCCTTTTTTACTAAAATCTTTTAGCATATTACGAGGAAAATTGGCGGCAAACTATATGGAAAATTTAGAGAAAGATTTATCTCTTCGTCAATTGTACGCATTAACGTGCCTAAGGTCTAGAAATCTACTTAATACACGTAGGAATTCAAGTATCTATTTGGAAGCTGGACCTAAGAGAACTGTATATACTGAATTTGAACTACAATTTACAGAGTGCAGTATGATTGTAATGTGGAGGGATGAATGATTATAGGGCTTTTCATAAACCAAGTCCATTCTATGACTCCCTGGGAAGTGGAATTACAATACATTGTATCTATTTTTAAGTATCATTTATTTCAATATTTGAAGCTCTCCAAAAAGCAGGAGGTGTTCTTATATTTTAAGAAACAATGAAAATCTATTATCTGTGCTAAGATATAATAAATAATAATTCCACTTCTATTCCTATTTACTAACATCGCTCTTCGTACAATCATTCTCTCTGTGGAAAAATATTCTTGTTAAAATGGTGTTTTCAATTCTTTCTACGTCCAATCTCCGCTTACCTAAATGTTTTCCATTGCTAGCAATAAACTCCAATTCATACAATAACGTCGCATTGATATCACAATTTCCAGTTACGAATGGCTGCTTTGAACGAGCCATTTACGGGAGACATGCACGGTGTACGTGGAGCTGACTACGCTTGTTATCGACAAGCGAAGCGAGCTGGTTTGAGGGGTACGTTCCGAGCATTCCTCAGCTCCAGAGTTCAAAATGTTGACAGCATCGTGAGACTTGGGGACCGTGATCTTCCTATCGTTAACATAAAGGTGACTCGCAATATATAGATTTTGAACGATTTATTTATGAAAGTATTTCAGCAAAGTTTCCAAACAATTTTCCATAAGCGCGTCGCGCATGTTACGAAACATTTGTTTTCGATCCCCTAGGGCGATGTACTTTTCAACTCGTGGAAAGAGATGTTCAACGGAAACGGGGCCTACTTCTCGCAAAATCCAAGGATTTACAGTTTCAATGGCAAAAATATCCTCACCGACTTTGCATGGTAACTATCTCGTTTATTTATCCTTTAGTCCTATAACAAAATAAAAATTTATATTTTTGGTAATCCATATGTATACGTAATTATAAAAACGCAAAACGTTGTGGCATGACTTTTTGATAGATTCATCGACTTTTCAAACAATAATACATTCTGGTATTCAGCTCTAGCTAAACTTACAATACGGCGGAATCAATGTTCTAAGGAATGTTCTATAAAAACCTTTCTCGCGAGATCTGCTATAACTTCATGATTTCATTAAATATATTTCTTTTATTTCGATATAATGATAGATACACTTGTAACAATTATCTAGTACAATGTACATTTTGTACGAGAAAAAAGTTGAAATATAAATCAAAGCAAAATTAAAGACTAGAGCTAAGATAGAGCCAAACTTATCATCGTCTGATATTTCAGGCCAGAAAAGGTGGCATGGCACGGATCGCACAAATTAGGAGACCGGGCAATGGACACGTATTGCGACGCTTGGCATTCAAGTAGTTCGGATCGTTACGGATTAGGATCACCGTTAACTGGGGGACGCCTCTTGGAGCAAGTTCGTTATTCCTGCGACAACAAGTTCGCGCTGCTCTGTATAGAAGTAACCAGCGAGACCACAAGAAGGAGGAGAAGCGTCGAAATTTCGGAGGATGAGGACGAAATGTCGGAGAACGATTATAAGGAGTACTTGGATTCTCTGATGGAAAACTAACCCTTCTATCGTTCCCCTTCCCATCTCTTCTATCCCATTTTTCTCTCTGTCTTTTAACATACGTAAAACACACAGCAACAACATCGTTGTATAGATAGAAACCGAGATGAGTCAATCGCGTATCGTTCCTGTTTGATGAACTGTATAATGAAAAGCAATAGAAAAAGAAAAGAGAAGAAAACATAACAAAAAAAAAAAATAATGTTCAAACAGAAGAATACGGTGAATACACAATAAAAACGGAGTAATCATCTCGTTTCTAATCAGCGTGAAATCTATCTGTAATTCGAAAGGTTATAACCCTAATCGCGAGTCATTAGCCAACGCTTTATACCGAATTTCCGTTCTCTCTTTAAGAAATAAGACTGATCGTCTAGACATCGTTCATCAGTGTTCCATATCGATTACTCGCCTGTACTCTTAATCCGTCATCGTTATCGAGCGTCGGAAAAACGCGACATCACCGGTTTCTTCGGCGCGCGTCAACCAACTCGACGCCATTAGAAGTTCCCTACGTCACGATAAACGTCCAGTACTTAGAACGCTGCTACGAGAGGAGATTCTTTGAAGCGTGGTCAAAGATGTTCACCATTCGAGTCATAATTTACTGTTTAAGGGATTAAAGAACGAAACAAAAAGAATAAAAACGAAAAAAAAAATTGCAGAAAAAAACAGAACGTAAACTAACGGCTGCCCTACGACCTAATAAAAATGTCGGAATTCATATCCGCAATCGAATTACATTTACACTTTAGCCAATACATATGAGTGTGTATGTTAGATATAAGAAACGAATCGATTAAAAAAAAAAAAAAAAACAAATAAATAAAGGATTCCGTATCAGATGATTGAGTTTCTTGCATCCGGAATCCAGATTTATGCTCTGTGTACAATTCGCGGCAGACGCGTTTGGTGCGATAGTAAATTGCATGATTGTACAGTAAGGATGTAAGTACTTATACTTACGGTGCTACAGGCCCATAAATGTAACAGTATGTATATGCGATGAAAGGATTATTTAGAAATTGGATTAACAATCGCGAACAGTTGTGGAATATGCTTCTAAAACTATTTCGGCGTATATGTAGCAATATTTTATAACTTACGTATAGTTCTCGTTGGAAAAGAAACACGTTGTATACACCATTCCGCGAGCTGTCGCTGTCTTAATCGTCATTGGCCTCTGCTTTTACATCGAGCATAAATCGAGTCTAAGTCAGTGTCTATAATTCGAAGATACGATATATATTACTAACGTTAAACTAATTTATTACGATTAAGTAGAGAGAACGTCGGTCTATACCTTTAGGTTGTCAGCATGCTTGTTGGCGAATCGATTTCACTCCAGAAAAATAAGAAATAATGAAAATTCTCCCGATGCCGTAATGTAGGTCTTGACGTACCGATGTAAAACCAACTATCCTTCGATATAGTTTGCACCGACGACCGTTTTAGTTCGAAATTTTGTATTATTTGTACACTTTATTATTGTCTTTCTAAATAAAGAACGGAAAGTGCATCTAACGGATTCTTGAATCAAATTCGATCTATCGATATCATGTAATGTTACGATACTCGAAAATCGATTAATCTAATATTCGCGCTATGTTTAAATTGGAGAGATGATCTCTTATTGAAACATATGCGATTTATTTAAAAAAGAATATATGTATAGAATATTTAAATTTTAGCGTATGTAGAAACATAACTATTTCACTACGTGAAGCTGTTTTGAAGACTATCTATTTACTTCGTCCCATTTTGTCAAACAATGTCTATCTAAATGTTGCTAACAGTTGCTGAAACAATGATACCATAAAAGTAAGTACAATATTTATGTATTTTTTAATTAATGCTTTAGTTATTTTTAATTAATACTGACTATTGTTGTTGGAATATAAGATATATAATTTATTATTGAGATTAAGATTAAGATTTATAGAAAACACATCGTTGCAAAAATTGTAAAAGTTTAATTCACATAGTATCATACATTTTTTAAGATTATATCTTTCACGAGGTAATTAGGATTTTAAAACAGCCAGCGCTTCCGTGAATTTTAAACCTTCTAAAATATATGCTAAATTTTCCATCGATGCATCTACATCTTCTTCCGCCCAAATTTCCAACATATTTTTACATTGCTCGTACGGCGTTGGTTTCCCTTGAAAAAATGTAATCTAGAAAAAGATATAAATTGTGGTTAGTGAGCTGTGATTTTTTAAACTTCTACGTTATAAAATTTGTTTCTACCTCTTCACTCGTATAACCAAACTTGGTTGCTAACTTTTTCCAATCGTTTTTCAGAATTTCTGATAATTTCGCCACCATGTCAGGTGTCACTTTCGTTAATTTTCGTCCTTTCGTATCCGTATTTTCGGCTTCGACTTGTTCACTCTCTTGCTTAAGAACATCTTCGTTAAACTCTTGATCGTTCGCTTCTGGCGGTGGAGTCTCCTCTGTTTCTAATTTTATATCCGACTGTGTCTGCTTCAAGAGTCAAAAACAATTCACTTTTAAATCTACATGGTAAATTCACTTTGAAGATCTAACATAGATTAATGAAACAAAGGTGTTACACTCACTGGCCGATCTTTAGCGATTTTTTTAATCATTGTTTCGAGATATTCAGGTAATTTATTAATAGGATAATTCCCATGGACAAAAAAATGAGGACTACGTCTAGCTAGTAGTCTCAATGCTCGCCAACCAAAATTCCCATCGTTTACTTTTCTGTGACAAATAAACAAAAATAATATAATTAAAAATAATATAATAACAACACAGAAATATATAAAATAAAGGATTTACTTGTATTCATCTTCTACCATTGCATTAGGATCTAATTGCATAATAGCTTCTTCAAAATATGTCTCTAAAGATGGAAGGAAGTCTCTTTCTTTAGATTTACATGCTTCAAGATTATTGGGACATAAGTTCCATAATTTTGTGAGTTCTGGGCTGCAAAGCAATTAAATTCAATTGTATATAATGTATTTTCTAATAGGGTTAAAGAAATAAATAGCTTTTTCTATGGTTTCTTACTTTCCCATATGATATTTTCCTACTGCTTGAGCATCTCTAATGACATCTCCAATTCTACGCCTTGGCCTCTTTGGTTTTTTTGATTCCTCTATGTCGGCACTAGAATCTGGAGTTGGTCTTTTAAATGGTGGGCATCCTTCATTTTTCCAAGCATTCCAGTGCTCTTCGCGTTTTAATATATTTTTAACAGTTTCTGCAAATGTTGGACCATCGGGAGGTGTTTCTGTCAGTAAGGCATATACTTGCTCTGTGGTTCCTTTTACCCATTCTACTTGGTCAGGCTTTAGTTCATGTGTTTCACTTAAAAAATACAAAATTTATTGAGACTTTGAAATATAAATAACCTGAAACACTATTTAAGGAAAGCAGACCTTGTCTCATAGCCACTGGCAAGGAAGCTTTGGAAAACAAACATCGTTTTATAGCTTTCAAAGTCATTTTACTAATAATTCATTAAAAATGTGCAATTCTAACAAAAGGAATTGTGAATTCGATTGTAATAAAATACAAGTGTATATAAAGATATATACAAATTATAGATACTTACGCTTTAAATTTAACAGTGCTATTAAGATATTGGAAAAGAATGAGAAACTGCAGCAATACATATCGTCTGAAATTTGAATCAGATAGTTGTAGTTCCAACAATTTTTGATTTGTTAAATATTTTGCGAAATAAGGGGTTTCCTTATGAGATCCCTCCATGGAAGACTCAACTTTAACACATGTTGAAGGATAATTACGTTGTTCTTCCAATTTAAAAGATGAAAATGCTGACAGTACACTTGAAGCATGCTAAACAAATAAAATATTTATGACAAAAGAGTATAAGAATATAAAAAGTTATAAGAATACAATAATTTAATCTTACCGTTGAAAATATCTTCCAGTGCATTTTTAAGTATAACTGATTGGGATTTCTGAAAAAATCTTGGAGTGCCCAAAATTTTCTATATAAATTATAATCAATTGGCACTTTAGTTTCTGATTTATCATCATCCTTAGTTATTTGTTCCAAATCGTCTCCCTCTGATTTTTCAGAGCCAAATTCTGTATGATTCTCCAAATTAAATTCACTAACAATATTAAGACCAGACCTCTCAGAAAAAGGAAAAAACTTAGCCAGAAATAAAAGAATTCTTCCACAAAATACAGTTTGTTGTGATCTAGATAACCTTCTAAGTAAGTCATTGCACATTCTTAACAAATTGTTTTTACAGGCACTAAAGAATAAATCTTCTTTCCACACAACCACATTGTTCTCGACAAAAGTAAACAACTGTTCGCATCTATCGAGTGTCATAGAATCAAATATATCACCAAGTAGCATCACTGGCATACTTGCAGTTGCTAAGTCTTTTCTGCATAACTCAATGCAGAATGTAATATAGGTCTCAAGTAGAGGCACATTACTTGATACATTTTCAGATAATATTACAAGAAGAGTATCCCTTAGTGCTTGATCAATTGCAGCTTTTCTATCACTATCGTTTGTACACCGTTCGACGCATTTCTTTTGAAATATTTGTATATCTGACAGCTTAAAACACTGTTGCAAATAATCCTAGAAAAACAGAAAATCATTGAAAATCATAAATCATATAACCTCAAAAGTATTATCAATTTTTATAATTCTTACACTATATTCTTTTCTTAAAACTTCGAACATGGCCATTGTATAAAACAAATTTTTATAATTATATTCTTTTATCTTAAAATATGAACAATTTCTTTCTACTACATATCAAGTATTTCATAAACTATCAAGACCTATACTTATACGCAATCGTACAAAAAAATCTCAGCGTCGACACTTGCTAGGGGATACTGTCCGAAAATTGAGTTGTGAAAAATTGTGTATAGTCTATCTAACAAGATGAGGCAGTGAATGTAAACAAAATTTGATTACTGTGGCTACAATGATTGGCGTATAGCTTGGACGAGGTTAGTCAATGATTATATCCCGTGGTAGAGGACGTCACGATTACACGACGACCTGTATTTCTCCAATCCGCCACTAGGGGCGCTGCTGCAGAGATGTCAAAACAATATTTGTTTATGTTTTATTATTAATTTTTGTATTCCGAACATTTTTTTAGTATTACCTATCAGCAAGTTCGACGCAATGTTGGAATGAAGTTTATTAGAAAAGAAAAATTTTGTTACCTTATTCTGTCAGTTAATGTAAAAAGATCTGTATTTTATATTTTTTAATCCTTTATGAGGGAACACTTGCAAACAAAGCTCAATCAGGTCGATCAAAGAAATTGACTAGAAGAAAAGAGAAAGTTATCATTCGCGAATTAAAAAAAAATCCTACTACATTCGCTCCTTAACTCGCAAGTATGGTAGCTGATATGTTTCATAAAGAAGTTCACCAGGAATTATGTCGACGAATCTTACGAAACAATGATCTTTATGACAGAGTATCACGAAAGAAGCCATACATATTTTAATGCTGTAAATCATAAAAAAAGATCGACTTTTGCAAAAGCCTATATTAATAAAGATAATCCTTTGTGGGATAAAGTCATCGTTTCGGACGAGTCAAATATTTTTGGCTCAGATGATCAAAATTATATGTGAAGAGAACCAAATACGGAATTGTGAATTCGACATTTACATCAAACAGTGAATCACTAGATCACTTAATTATTTCACTATTAAAACAAAAAAGAAAGAGCAAAACTATAGACTTCTATAAACCTGTGAATAAAACGTGATTTTTTAATATCTTAAGAAATATAATGCATTATCTAATTACTTCATGTTTATGTTATTTTTATTTAACATTTAAATATCAATCAATTTCAAAATTATAATGAACATTTATATAACAGTTGACGCATATTAGATTCCTATTTTATACCAACATAATTTAAAAAAGTAACATCAGAAATTCTGCAACAATAAATTAAAAATTACTCTCTTTAAATATTTGATCATTTGAATCTTTTAAATAATTTTGCCTTATATACAACTATTTAATTTAATTCTTCAGATTTTCATTAATTTGCTTTCCATTAATTAAACGTAGCAATTTCATAAATTCTAATTTAAAGAAAATATTATTAATATACATATTATTAAAAAAAGAATTCATTTTTATAGCAATTTTTATAGCAATATAAAGACAAAATTTAAAAAGTTCATACTTTGGATATTTTATTAAAATATACATTTCATCCAAAATACAAAAGGAAAAGATGTATATACAATTGTGTTCCGAAGGTTCTGCGCAATAATGATAATAACAACGGTTATAATAGCAATAATAATAATACAATAATTGCAGTATAGTAACGTATTCGCAATTTCTTAAAAATTTCGCGCGTAGCTTAGTACAGAATTTTTAAATACCGGCGTATATGAACACACGGTTGTGAATAAACGATTCCTTTCCATCTCAATATTTTCCTTTTTCATCTCTCGACAAAATAAAATTTCTTTCTTCAATCTTGAAAGTTTGTTCTTTTACGGATACCGGTAAATGTTAGCAAAATATCCTGCTATTTGGTAGAATAAAATCCTATTATTGCCGAGCACAGTATACGATATACTTAACATGGAATTCGAAATCCGGTCACCATATACCTTTATTAAGGACTTTAAACATTTATACAATTCAAGAGAGCATTTATACCCGTAATGCACTAATAATTATTGAATTTAATTAAAATTACGTTCGTATTTGAAACTTCACATCGTAGTGACAGTTAGTTTACGTGATATGTATTAAATCATTCTCTAATTTTGTACCTTCCGTTTTTTAATGCAATGTTCAATATTGTCTCCTGCTGAAGCTTTGTATAATTAGGCTGTCGAAAAGCTTTGAAAGCATTTGCATCATTTTTTAACAAAAAATTACATGAAAAAGTAACCAAAAATTTAATTGCACATAGTGATATGTGTTTGAAAGTGTGAATGATTCTTCTCATTCATATTTAATAGATTTAATTCTCTTTGATTATCCATGCATGTAACATGCTTAGAAGTGCCGAAGCTTTTTCAAGATAGTATTTATTGCATTATTGATTTGTAGATCATTTATTTATAAAATATTTATATGTGTCATTTCTTTCAATATATATATATATATATATATGTATATATATGCTTTCTTTTTTATCTAACAGCAAGAGATAATGAATTAAAAAAGATTTATAATATTTGATAACTTAAAAAACTGAATAATATAAATTTTCTTTGGCAATGCTTGCCCAAGTGGTGACCTTAGTATCAATTTCTATTCATTCCTCAATTATAGAGTCATTTATTCTCTAATAGTCTATACATATACTCATAAGATTTGCATTGTGATAATTTTTAGATACTTTTGAAATTAATTATTTTTTTCCTTCTAAAACTTGCTTGTAGTATTATTTTTTATTCCAAAATATGATGAGCATAAAATTTGTTATTTTTCACATTGATATCAACTCCAAGGCACTAATAAGGCCTTTATTCCCTTATATGTGACAGAAGTTGAAAAAAGTTTAAAATATAACAGATTTGTGGGAGACCCTCATTGTACTTGTTAAATATTCAATTTAAAAAATAGTATATGTAGATCGCTGCCTTAACAAATAGATTTAACTCTTATTAAAAATTTGAATTATATAAGTCTTAAAAGATTAATATCATAAAATGAGAAAAATGTGAATAATGTTGCTTGATTGAACATTTGCAAATCAGCAATATTATTCGTTCGATTTCAAGTTAATACTGTTTTACAACATTTATCAAATGCACAATGATTGTCATTATTACACATTTTCTTATTTTAAAGTCAAATCGTTAATATTATGCCGTTTTACGCGCGAAGAATAATATATACCTTCATTTTATTATTAATTTTATTAGTAATTAATAAAATTAATAGTAAAATTTCAGAGGTATAAAAGCAAAGTAATCAGACCGTATTTCAGAACCGAAAACGGGTGATACTTTTGCGTATTTAAGTATAAAATACAATAACTTTTTGTTAACAAAATAATTATTAAAACGAATATACGTATAAACTTTCATGGTTTAAAAAAAATACGAGTAAACGAGTATAATATTCAAGACAAATCTACAAAGGTGTCTCCCACTGCTTCTTCTCTTTTCACGATATGTTTGATCACAGTTACGTGCAGAATAAAATACAATAATGCAATAATAATACGAAATGATGATTGGTGCTATCAGCCACTAGATATTTTTTACAATAAAAGTAAATGCTAGAGACTAAATAAAGAATTCGTGCGATAAATAAGTGTCTCTATGCTTTACTGTAAGCTAGTAGCAAAGTATAGATTATTTCATGAACTTCTACAACAAAAAGAGTCGATTCGAGTAAAACCATTCTAACTTTACATAAACTCGTCGAATAAACTCTTTCTTTAAATATGTGTTCAATTTTTTTAAATTAAAGCTAATGTACACAATTCACGATTTAGCCTACACTAGAACCGACGCGTTTTTATCGTGCAGAAGCCAACTAACTGACTGGCACGTTATACCGTCGTGTTAATTTTATATTAAACACTGTACTATTTACATTTTGTTAACGCACTCGGTGCTATTGGCTCTTAAACAAGCAACAATGATCGTCGCACAACTCATGTTGTGCTACAATAACAAAATTTGCCGATTGCGTTACAAAGTTCCTCGAAGCAAGTGTTCATATACCAATAAAAATAATTTTTAATACTGAGGACATGTATACCACTTTTTCTTACAACTGATAAATGTATTTTGTATTCATTAATTTCAATTTACGACGAAGTTAAGAACTCAACACTTGCATCAAAGGTCATGATATACAGATTTCGTACTTTCCCCTTAATCACGATGACCGACTTGAAATAATACATTATATGTACTAAATTCCCAGCACTGCTTTTTAATTGTTATTTGACTATAATAATGAATTTGAGTATATATTCTTATTTTGTTACTAAACTCTATTATTTGAAAGATTGTTAATATGGAATTATTAATTGACTGTGCATATTGTAATTACATTTAATAAAAAAGAAATTGAAAGCTTTCGAGAATGAAATACATTGTATGGCTGATTTAAAATTCATTGCAAGTAATGCATATTACGAGTTTTTGTTATGAGATTCTTAAACGATTAATATACTTTTGTTCTCTTCATTTTTCTACTATTTCCGCTTAATGTAAAATACTAACATGAGCATGTCTGTAATTGAACAATGTTTTCCATTATGTGAAAGAATTCATTTTCTATACATATTTGTGCATGCATGATTTTTATATTTTTTTACCATACCTCGAAAACAATGAAGTTAATTCTTTGATGGTGATCTTATAAGTAAATTACTGAGCCTAAAGTTATGACGGAAAACACGATTAATATAAATAAAATAAACATTTAGGCCAATCAACATATTTACCTCAATGAAATTATAATTTTTTGCACATCTCTATCAGTCACTGAATAATAAATAGTTAAAGACCAATATAACCAGAACTTCTGAGGAACCATTCATTAAAATGTTCATGGACGAAGTGTGTAAATCACAAGAGTGTTCACATACATAATGTACCAATCGACAATCACTTAGAAGTCATTACAACCATCAAGGCCATTCAATCATTTGTACAAAACATAGTCAGAATTATTTCCGACGTTTTACGTATTAACATTTTCATTTTATAATACTAGCTCTTCCCGTACTCTCGTGAGATAACATCTCTTGGTACTTCAAAATTTATTTTTAGTTTAGCGACAGTAAAATCTGTCGATAAATATTTCCTACTACGAATGTGTGCAATCTCAGTAATTATATAAAACAAATACATTATATCAATAAATTGAAGTTATGCCTTTTTACCTATTATTCAACAGCGAAACCACAAGTTTCCTCAACTGCTTGTGTAAGTTTGTCAAGCATTTTCTGATAACTGGGATAACTTTCTGGAATATCTATTCTATTGAAACAGGTATGTGCTTTTGGTAAATTTTCACTTGGCGCATCAACGGCATGTATTGTAAATAATCGTGGACCTGCGGCTCCTGTTGATCCTATAAACATGTGTGGGAAATAACAATGTATCTTTACGAAGCAAAATGATTAGAAAATATTAATTTAATCCACGAGTATTTACCTTGTAAAGCTTTAAATCCTTGCAAAGGAACTCGAGAACTTCCAGTAACGAATTGAAGTAATCGAGCTCTCATTTCTTCTCCATAAGATTCTACTATTTGCCAAAACCACTTTACTACTGGCGTATCAGGTGTACAATGTTTTAATCGTGTGTGCATTTTCCAATCATTAATGTCAATCGTTCCTAAACCACCAATAACCAATTCTAATTCCCTTTCATCAAAAGGTCTTAATAGTTGAGGTGGAATTAGTTCGTGGAATCCCTTTTGTAATGCCAGAAACTGTTGTTCAATACCTCGCATAAAGCGATAGTTTACATATAAACGTACATATTCCTTTTTATTTTCTTCAGTTACAGGAATGTCTTTACCACCTGGTTTAAGTTCATGATTTTTCAACACTCCAAAACTACTATGTTCCACTGAAAACGTAGCATCCAACACTCCATCTATACTATTTTCCCTATAAATAAAATGATATTTTTACAATGTTATCTGAAAATTGTACACGATTATTATTTTTCTTACTTACAACATCCATGTAAGACTTCTATGTAATTCTGGATCAACTCCTTCTATATCAGTAAGAGTAATTGCTTTATTAAGCAGCATTTTATAGAATGGAGTTGTAAAACCTCCATCTATATGATGACCATGAAAAACGGCGATTCCTATTATCCTCCCGGCAAAGTGGAAGTACGATAAATGTTCTGGATTTATTCCCGAATCTGGATTAATTTGAAGTGTATAATTGTCGTCTCTTGAATATTGGAAAAGCCCATATTGTGGATTCAACATCTCATGCGACAATAAATATAACCACTCTCGTGCTACTCCACCATAATCAAGGCCTTCCTCACCGCGAAATTTAACCATAAGTCTTTTGCGCATGTCTTTTGGTCGCATTTTCATTATTAATCTGTATGATTCCTATAAAATAGATTTATATATTATTAAATCGTTCTTTTAAACTGCGTAAATATGAATATAAACTGTACTCACTTCAAATATTTCATTTCTTGATACCTCAAGCCTACAATGTCCACTTTGAGGTTGAAGGGCATTTAATTCTGCTCTCAGACATTTCAATTTTGCCACTAAATCGCGTTTATACTTCGGCAGTAATTCATTGTCCATTAGTTCCTTTGGCAATTCTGATACAGTTTGAGCATTTTGAGCTGACGTATTTTCCACTAAAAAATAAATACAATAAATAAGTATGCAAAAACAATAAACAAAAATTGTTTAACAGCTATTACAATAATGCGCTCTAACAAATAAAATTCCCCAAAAATGGAAAGGCATTCTGCTGGAGTAATACTGATTAACAATAGGAACTAACCACCAAACAGATATCCGTATAGAGATAAGATAAAATTCTATAATGCACAAATATGTTTTTGTTTTCTTTCTAGATAGCATTAAATAGATAGATTAACTTTTCTACGATTTAAGCGATATTAATAACATTTGAATTTTATAATTTTATAATATACTCAAATATTTAATTTTTATAATATATTCAAAAACATACTTTGTGCTCATATTACATATTTAACTTTGTTATGTATATTACATATTTGTATTACACATTTAATAAACCTAATACCATTAAAATGTGTTAAGCTTACATGACGAAGAATTATTATTGCTTCCATTCTCTGTTCTTGGCCTCTGAACTATGTTGCATTGAATACTTGGTGATGCAGGTGTCTCTATTTCTGTAGATTCATTTGCAGCTGTAGTTGTATTATTTGAACTACTCGTAGTTTGATTAGTTGTACTATTTTGTCGCCTACTATGAGCAAAACATTTTACAAGTTAAATTATACATAAATTATCGTAAATTAAAATATTTTCATTTACAACCAACTTACTTTAACAGATTGCTTATGATTTGACTGGATAACCTAGGATCAGTAAATTGTGTAGTTCTGTTATTGTGATCCACAAAATAAACACGGCCACTTTGAGTTTGTCGCATTTCCCATCCACTCGGTAATGGCCCAAGTTCATTTGCTAATTCATTAGCTGGTAAATCGCGAGGTATTCTAGGATCGTGCCAAGTGGATGAACCAGTTGGTACATGATAAAAATACACTTGACCTTGTTGCGTTTTTCTCATTTCTATAAAATTTATTTCAAGATTTTTTTATTTTGAATGTATATATACTGTTATAATCATCAATTTCGATATTTACCATAACCTCTGGGTAAGTCTGGTGGTTGCGGAGGATCATACCTCCTCTCGTTATAAACCAGTGCGCTATTTCTATTTCTATTACTTCGATTAGGCCTTCGTGGTTGAGCATTGTTAATACCACGTTCAGGCCTAGCATTACCATTCTGATTGCCATTTTGTTCGTCGCTAGCTCGTACTGGCCGTCGTTCCCTTGATGACGCGGGTGTTACGTTTCTTGTGTTATGTTGATTTTGTTGATTTCTATTCTGCTGCTGAGTGGGTGTATTTCTTGGCGTATTTGGGGTAGAACTATCTCTGCTAGGAGTTCTACTAGGTGTTCCATCCCCATTCCATTCAGGTGTACATCTAGTAGGACTTTCAGTTCTTATATTAGGAGGGCTTCCACTGCCACTGGGAGATGTAGGTTCAGAAGAAGGTAATGGTGGTGGTTCTGGTGTAGTTGGTATTATACCATTGGTGGGTCTATTATAATTATTAATAGAAATGAATCTAATGAGAAAGAAAAATATATCTTTAGAAAAACAAAACCAACCGTGCATTTGGACGAATCCACTGTGTAGTTCTGGTATAGTGGTTAACATAATATAGTCGTCCACTTCGAGTCCTTCTTTCTTCCCATCCATCTGGCAAATCATTTGGACAGCTCAGATCTCCAAGAACATCAACAACAGCATTATGACCCACTGTATTACTCACAGCACCATTATGACCATCTCGTGATAAAAGAGATACTACAACTTCTCCTTTAACAACATCTGTGTCATCTGAATGTGCTTTGCAAAGATCTAATCGCTGATCTATAAAAGAATTCAATTTAGTAATTAAATACTGCAAAATTCTAATATTAATAATTGTATAATATTATAGAAATTAACAGAATGAAGTGACTGAATGTGTGTCAGTATTTGAGTACAGATTATAAACTAAGTCCTTTTTCGGCTATGGAGCTAAAATAAAGAAATATTACTATTATTATAGAAAATAATAATTACATCCTGTATCTTTGAGTCTTTGAATCGTGTTGGATAATATTCTTACACATCCCAAAAATCCTCCACCTTTTTTTTTATGGATCTTTTTATGATTCCAAACTGATATCGTAATACCATCATCTTTCCCAATGTACCTGTAGAATTAAGAATTTATGTACTTTTTGTGTAAAAAACTATGCTTTTACTATAATGGAGAAATAATTACAAGTCATAATGTTGATTCCACATAGGATCTAGAGTTGCCTTGCACGTATGTGTACTATGACATTGACCAGAACCATCAACAGTTATTTTAGCAAAAGGGTCTGGTAGGCCTGAAAGAAATTTTTCTTTACACAAGATATTCTTTATGATTTTTATTCATTTTAACCTAAAGGATACTCACGAAATAGATCTTTCCTGGCAAGATTACGGGCACATAAAACTGTAAAATTGACATAATAAATACATAAATTCATTTTAAATAAATATAATTTCTAATAAATAAGTAAAATTTCTGTAGTATAGATAATAATGATTCATAGAATAATACAATCAAGAGGAAAGGGACATAAATATACTATTAATTTCTAAACACATTTACTTAGCAGTGTACGAAAGATAGCATCATAATATACATAAATATCAATCCTCTTTAATATCTTTGGCATTGACCCATTAGTTTTATCATTCAATGCTTTCTAGTGCACAATGATATGAAATAATAATATGCAATTTCATTAATTCAAGAAAAGCTTGACAATTTAAAGGATCAAAGGATAATTTTTTATTATAAATCTCATAAAATAGAATTAACCGTGAATTGAAAAATTTACAGTTGTCTTTAAAATAACAAAATATTATCAGACGGATAAATCGAACATTCGTTTAACGGATATTAAACTGGTGTATCGGTAGTAAGCGTCTGACATTTGTTAATTAGGCCTATTCACATTCGATTATGAGCTCGGCAATAATCCCCATTGAATCAATCAACAAGGAGCGATTTCAAAGTAAAAAATGATCGTAACGTTTCAAGCCCTATGGGACATGTCATATATCGAGGGAGAGCTGATGCGGGTGTAACAAGTCCACCAAAATTAACGTCTTCAGTCTACGGTCTCCCGGAGTGCTCACGGTGGGGTCTTGACCTCCGATAGGGAGTTGCCATAACCAAAGGACGAAAACCCTAGTCAGATCTTTCTGCGTTTTCTTTTCCTCGTACTAATCGAGTGATATACGATATCCATAATGATGGTTCTGACGTTGTTGAAAGATGGGCTATCGTAAAAATTATGACAGGGCTATATCAACGGATACATAACAAATCAAGACACAGGAAGGATCACAACGCGTGTTGGCTATCGGTCGACTTTCACGCTCCTGTCTCGTTAGATTCATCATGATTTCTTAATAAACTCACTCGTCAAACGAATCTTCATGGCCCCGTTCCTCCTGCTACCGCCCGGATTCGACATTTTCCACGCACATTTAACGCTTCCTATCGCACATCGGCACTCTAATTAGTAAATAAAACTGCTGCTCGAAGCGGCGGTACAATCTGCACACACGCAACTATGCACGATCGACTATTGCAGCTGATCGACCTTACCGACTCATATCGACTCAAAACGCCTGTCGACTCGTGCCTCTCGAAATATATCGAAGCCAAACTATGACCTACCGGACGATTACATTGATATGATATTAAGTTTTAATTTAACGTAAGTATTTCTCTTTATTACAAATTATATTTGAACGTAAATCGTACATGCCTTATTTCTTATATGTATTTATATATAAAACTTTGTGCTTGTAAATATATTTAAACAATGTGACAAGATTTTATTATATAAGATTATTTCACGCACAATTCTACATTCTAATTGAACTTTCAATTTTTCAAACAGTAGTCTTAATGCTATTTATAAAGTATCTTAACGTACGTTATATAATATTAGTGAACAAAAAACTATATTTATTCCAGAAGAATTTTACACAGCATAAAACGATAAATGTTTTGAATAGAATTGAAGAGAACCATTTCTTTTGCTTCTAAAGTAATCATCATTATTTTAAATGTAGATTATGTTTATTGAAGATTTACATGTTCTGACGACATAAAGAACTTATAAATTAATAAAATGAAATAAGAGTCAGTAAGCATTCAAAAATAATAAATACGTAAATAATTAATTATGATATAAGGTGATAGAAAAGAAAGAGTATTATTTCAATATGTTTAACCAACTTACAGTAAATATGGCGCCGTGATTGTGGTTTATAATTTATGTATAACGATCACGATTACAGCGCTTTCACTGGCCTTACGTTAGAAAGGAATTTACTCGAGAAAAATATTTTGCTACTTTCAACATGTTAAATTTGAGTTTGAAAAAGACACAAATAAATAAATATTAAAGTCGGTCAATAAGTTCGTGCAGTTCCTGTTTTTTTATTTACATGTTGAAAACCGCACGAACTCTTTCGTCAACCAAATGTTATTCATACTTTCTCGTTTGATACAAATTGATTGATAATACAAGAAAAGGAATTTTTTCCTGAACAAATATGGATCATGAAAACACTCGAACGTTTTGCAAACGAAAATTTTATAAATAATACGATATAAGAACGAAAATGTTTACAAAGCTATTATTAATACGATGAGGTATAATAATTAATGTGTTACAAAATTTGAAGAAAATTTAATGAAAAATAATTGTAAAGTATTTTAACAATCGTCCTCTGGGAATCAAAAATTGATTTAAGTATAACACAATTAGAATTGAAAATTATAAGGTGATAAGAAGCACTTTGTTTCTTCAAATTTTGTAATTCGGTACTTACATAAATCTTTACTAAAAGTTTTTGGTTTTATGCATTCAAATACATATTTAGACTCATATACATATTGTACATATTGTACATATTGTACATAATAACACAACTCACAGTTTCTTATCTAACACGAATTTACTATAAAAAAATTACTCAATTATTATGATATAAGAATTGTTTCTTTTTAAAAACAAATTTTTACTTCAGCGATAAAAGAAGCTAAAAAAATTCTTATTCAAAATGTTATTTTTATTTCTACTCCCTTTATATCCACAAAATTCCTCTTACGAGTCAATCTTTCACTTTTTTTCACCTGTTTCTTCTCCAAGTTTTCAAGAATAAAGATTTTTCCGTGATAATCAATTCGATTCCTTCGATATTTGGCAGCAGTTTATTCAATACATTTTCATGATGATTTCTCATCCTCATATGATTGTATTTTCGAGAACGAATCGATGATTAGACGGCCCCTGGCATTATTTAAGAATTTATTCTGTATTTTAGGCTTCTCCTCGAAACACGAGTATCGCATCCACCAAAAATAAAACTCCCTCGGCGATGCTGATACAGCCTTTAGCGAGTCCAGTATCGCGGAAAGAACCACGATAAACCGAATTTGAGAAGTGGTCAAGGATCAAAGCACCGGCGATGATGAACAGGATGAAACCGGCCGCTGAGTAAAACATGTCCTGCAAGTTGAGACTCTTGTAAGTTATATATCTTCCTATAATTTACACAAAATACTGCTTGCTTTTTTGCAACGCAATGTCGTTCATACGATGTTTTTGTACGAAATATATCCCCGATACAACATCGTTCACGTGATGCTTCATAGGAAATATCTTGTATTTCCACTTTTCAATGTTTACAACTGAATGTCGCATATCAGGCATTGTAACATAGTATTGTATATAATACCATGCTTTGGATTATTTTATATAATTTGGAAATATAAAATCATTTGCTTATAAAACATTTCGTACATTTAACATGGCTAACCTCTCTCACATTCACAAACATAGTGTCTTATAAGTTGATTATTTTGCGTGTAGTTGGCCAAAATATCTAACGTTTTAATGAAAAGAAGACAAGCGAGAGATCTCGATCAAGACTCACATGAACGATATTGCATTGAAAGATACATCGCCCAAAAGAGATACAGATCTGACGCGAAGGGATTAAATAAGTAAATTCGAATGACGAACTAATTCATTGTTTGCGGGTGAACAGATTAACCCACTGTTCATGCTTGTAATATATTAATAAAATTGATGACGGGAGAGTTATGGAAAACTTAACGGTATATCTAACTATGTTGCACTGATATTTTATGATTTCGATGAAGAACGTAGAAAAAATCAGAATGAATAGATTAATAAAAGTTTGAAGCACGGTTTAAAGAAAATATAGGATACAATTTGCACATATAGAGTATTTTGTCTTGGAAATTCTTGTCAATACGAAGAACTAGTATAAGGCTTATTAAACGTTACTTACTAGACGTCGATCCATGCCACATCCCATAATAATTCCAAAGAATACTCCAGCCAGGATAATTAAATATCCACCGAAAGTGCCCACCGTAATCATCGCACTGTTTCGGCCACCATCACTGAAAGAGTGATAATGCAACCCTATGAGGATGCATACCATTATCTGAAAATGATATAAAAGAACACGTACGATTTATAAAAGCATTAGATATATATATTTAGACAGTTAAAAATAAAATAAAGGAATAATGTACACAAAGAAACTATATAGTAAATATAATCAAAAATTATCTCAAGTACTAGGTGCTCAATTAAATATCTCTAAACTGTTGTATGAGTTACTATCGCGAACAATCAGATATTAATTCGAGTACCATTCAACCTAGCATCTCGATCATAATTAATCGTACCTAATTTGAAGCAAGACTATATCTGTTGAGAATGCGAATGAAAAATCGTTTACTTCTTTAAATTCTGATGGTAGGTACATACTTTAAAGTATCGTTGTTATTAAGATACTGTCCTGAATGAAATATCCCTAGAATCTAGAACTTTAATAATTCTTGAATTCTTGAAATATTTGAAATATAAAAGTAACAATAAAAGATCAAGAAAGATATAGCGCAGAGACTAAAGCGTTATAGAATCAGAGTTTCGGAATTCGTGTTCAAGCTGTGCTATTCGTAAACAATGTTAGAGAACAGAGACAGAATATAAAAGGCGCGGGTTATAAGCAGTTCTGTTAAAAGGGGGAGTAGTGACAAGTATACGAAAGTGGGCCAACGAAACAAGTGCATCCAACTCCATAAATAACCCATTAGGATTCAACGATCGGGTTCCGCTTAGGAGAGACGATTCTATTTCAAGGGTATAAGTTTTGAAAGGAGACATACGTATATACGTATAATGATAAGTGGGAAAGTGGGCCAAACTGACAAAGTGCATCGACTCCATCGATACCACCATAAGTAGTAACTCATTAGGATTCAACGACCGTATTCTATTTCGTTTTAAATAGAAGTCGATTCTATTACAGAGATGTAAATTTTCAGCAGAAATCCAATCGATGGCGATCCATGTACGAACTTGGAAGCATTCTGCCGTCATTCTTAATGTTACATTCATGGCGTATTATGAGTCCTGTTCGCTTCATCGTGTTGCATTGTTAATTAATTAGACAACATTACGTCATACATTCAGTTTTTGGTATTAGATGTGACACGAATTCCTGACAATTATTTGTCTTTTTTTTTTTGTTGATATAATAATAACACTGATCTTTGTTCCCTGAAAAATCTGAATTCGGTATTTGCGAATACATCATAGATGTTTATCCGATGTAATCGGTTTGATAATGTATTGGGAGAATAGTTATAGTATTGGGAGAATAGTTGACTTAAAGAGATAAAACGTGTAATAATCTTGTAGCTCTATATCGTGAAAAAGGAAATACGGTTTGTTAGTATATTTGAGATGATTAAATATGCAGAATTACAAATTTGTTATTTTTCACTACGGTATCTTCATATTTCTTTCAATAAAGTAGCAATATTTTTAAGAAAACGCACTGTCAATATTTACCTGAATTTCTTAAACCATTTTAATGTACATTTTCGTTCATTTTCGTATGCTGTCAGTCAATTTTAATTTCAGGATCTGTAACTCGATAATACTCGATATTTTACAATGTTTTATATCAAATCATTAAATCCTTAATGATGCAAATTTTCTGAGAAATCACAGATTGAATCAACGTGATTCTTTCGATTCTCATTAAACGCACCTGCTAAATGTAGTGGAAATATCAAAAATAAAAGCAAGATATACATATACATATATAAGAGAAGATGATCAACGTTATAGAGAGAATTTAAGCGAGATAAAGAAAGCTTGATTATTAAAACCACTAGAAAAATTTACGCAATACATAGCACAGCATGCGTATCTGAGGAATTGTAACGGATACTTCAATAGCGATTGACTTCCGGCTCAAGGCACGATCATAAAACATGAAGAGAATTTCGCATACAGTATCTAATCACAAGCTATTATGTCATTCTCCATTCTGCTAAACCTGCTCTGCTATACCAAAGAAACTAGTGTCTAGAAATCTCCACGAGATTTGAACGTTTATTGTTGATTTTTGAGAGACCTAAAAAAGCACGAAGTGGGAAGCAATAATTTATGAGAAGTTATCTCCGAATGCAACTAAAAAAGTTCACAATAAAAATAACCTCATTGTAGATGTAAACGAGTCGAAGAGAATAGTATATTGAAGATAAGAATAGTTCTTTTAGGATGTAGCAGAGACCCATGTAAATACTGAAAATTTTAGTTTTAGATGATATAGTGCTAGACGGAATTCTGTTAGGCTTCCAAGTTTACCGATCGTAGGTTTTTTTTTTTATTTTCCTTGTTGATATTTGAATATTTGTGGAGTTAAGATAATCTTAATTTTAGTAGTTAGATAATACAATTTTTGTGTTTGGTAATTATCACTATACTTACCAACTGTAACAGTTTGATGATAGTCATCTTGTTGAACGCCATTCTGACTTATCTGTAAAAGAGCAGCATTATTTCAAAATTTAAAGTAAATAATCTTGTGCAGTTTCTTTAGTTATAAGATGATACTTATGTAACCTTTGTTTTTAATTTCAAAGTAACTTTGAAATTGATAGTATACGACTATATACGAAAGTTTCAACAGCTTGCTTCTTTCTTGAATAAAATGTACATAATACGTGCGAAATTATAAGCTAGCTATGATAGTAATTATTGTACTTCTATGGTAAAATTACAAGAAGCCAAACTTATAATAAATTAACCATAATAATCGATGGTTTACACACTTACTACTAACGTTCACAGATTATTATTATTTCGAATATTTTTAATCAAGAAATCAGCGAATCGTGTCTGTTTTCCCCTCGATCAATCGTCATCCGCAACTGTTCTCGAATTATCGAAATCAGTTTCAGATCAAACGAAACAAACAAAAGAAACGCGATGTAACGTAATCGCGACATTCCTCGTAATAAAATCAATCTTCTGATAAGTTACGCGGATATGTATACATCTGATAATAATAATATTTAAGCGAATAAAAAACATTTAATAATTTTTATAAGTTCTCAGCTATGTTAGGTATTACATTTCGTCGATCGTTTCATATCTCTAATGACAAAATGATTACTCACGAGAATCGAAATCAATTGCTCATTCATGTCATGAATCACATAGCAAGCTATAATACGTTCGAATAAAAAAAGAACAGACATTTGCACGATACATTCTCTAATGTCACCTGATAAGCTTCTAGAATATAGGCGGTAAACAGTTGCTCGTTACTCTGACGCATCCCGTTCGTGCAAATCGAATAGCAAATGCAAAGACTCTACGAAACTTACATCTACGCGTTTATGCTGTTTCCTGAATAGATTTGCGTGCCCGTGGTGTATATTATTAGCATTTGAATTGTATGTTTTGATAAACAACGATGTCTCGACGACGTTCCGTCACTTGAAAAGTTGATGATTAAGTTATCGCGTAATAGTTTTCAATTGCTTTTAACAGTTACGTATGTACATGGTAAAATGAATTTTAAATTGCAAGATTTAGACTCTCACCAAAATATATTTCGAAATGATTTATTTCGTACATTTGCACGTAGTTGGGTCAGTGAAACGGACGGTCATTTATGGTAACCGAGTTCTTCCAAAAATGGACAGAAAGAAAACTGGCAGAAACGTTAACGCCCGATTCGAATGGTTAGATCATTATCAAACGAATCACATTACGAAAATAATTGAGGATATTGGAGATTGGGGAGAGACTAAAAACTTTAACCGCCTCTCAACTCTTAAAGCCTAACTGTATTCGCAATTCCTTAAATTAAAGATTTTAAAGGATATTTTATGCCACTTTCTTTCTGAATCTCTCGAATGGCATTCCGGAGGATAATATTTGTAAAATCAAGTACATTTATATTTATAGAAACTCTAGGTAAATTTGAAAGCCCAAACACGATTTTATCGACTTCTTAAGTATATTAGCTTAAAATATCGAGTATGAATGTAGAAAGATATTTATGAGTTTAGTCGTCTGGCACGAGGTTTGACAGAGGATTCAGTTTATCAAACACTGGAATGCTGTTCTTAGTATCTCCATTTATTAAAACAACGAAAGCTGAGGGGTCCATAAAATCTCTAAGGAATTTAATTCGCAAATTTTTGTTCGTTAAAAGGATACAAGTGAAACAGGAAACGGATGTGCATTGCATGAAACATTCAGTGCTGAAAAGAAAGTCACACTTTCACTCGTACTGTCATCGGTCTGAAAACCTCGACTCGATTCTTTGACGTTATTTCTTTTAGCAATTTCCTTCTCTTTACTTATTACTTATTTTTTATTTTATCGTTTATTGCTTTAAGATCGATTTTCATAAGTCTAATTTTATAAATCTTTAAGGATTCGGTTTTGTAAACCTTTCAACACCATCGTTCAATATGTTTGAAAAGTATAAATCTTATCAATTTAAAGCTATTGCGAGGAAGTTATCTCGATGCGTTTCCTTTTTGTGGTTTCCTTTGGAATAGCGAAGAAGAAAAATGCAGATCAGTTTGTTTAAAATATTTTCACATTTTTACACTATTTCGTGCGAAATTTATCAGTCGATGGATGAGCGAAGCTAACACTATCACGTTTAAAATAATTATGATCCATTCAGACCCTGATAAAATTTAATCTTATTGATTTTTTCTAACTTGACAGATTTCTTTCATTCGCTCTTTTCAAAGATATCAAAATTCCTAATAGAATTTCACGCGTTGAAATAAACAATAATTTAAATGCGCATTTAATTTCACTTAAATAAATACCGTGTTTCGTTGAAGAAACTAAAATAATTGATACTTTCTTTTTCATCATATCCGCATCCATCGCTAATAAACCAAAATTAAATTAAATATTCATTTAAAGTACAAGAAGAAAGCGTACATTACCGAAAACAGTACCTCTTAACTTAAATATTTTAACTAATTTTAAAATAGTTAGGAAACTGTTAGCTCGAACATTTCTAAGTTGAATATCTGCTTCTTTAAAACGTTTAAAGTATAGAACATTTTCATTTAAGTTGATTGTGCGAAAGAACCTTACTTAAACATCCTTGCGTAAACAACCTTA
The DNA here is from genome assembly GCF_014825855.1 of Bombus pyrosoma. Classification (NCBI taxonomy): domain Eukaryota; kingdom Metazoa; phylum Arthropoda; class Insecta; order Hymenoptera; family Apidae; genus Bombus; species Bombus pyrosoma. The sequence continues at coordinate 3,964,986 of NC_057780.1, read as the reverse complement.
CATAAATCGAAGAAAGCGGCATTCTCTCTAAATGAACCGCCACTTGTAAAACATAAGTATATAATTATCCTATGCTGAAGAAAGACATATACAAACACTAAAGGAATTCATAAAAAAATTCAAGATGAAAGTGAATCGAGTTTACATTATTCAACGAAGAGAATTTTTATTTATCACGTAAGAAACAGGAACATATTCTTAATTAATTAACATCGGTTATTACTCTACTTTGTCGTAATGAATTATTAATGCTGTTTTGCTTTCAACACTTCTCTTATCACGTTATAAATCCTCTGTCAATTCTCGGTCAGAATTTTTTTATTTAATTTAATTTACGTTCATACGAGAAAAGGTACAAAAACTTATGATAAAATTATATTAATGTCACGCTTGTTACTGATCGATTGTTTATTAAAAATTCACTACTTATCGTTGCATTCAATTCGTTGAAAATATCGTATAAAACCTGATCGAACTTGATCCATTTTGTTATATCTTGTTGAAAACAAACTTACTTCGAAGTTTAGATTCAAAGATTCAACTTGATCGGACGTGGACGTTCACGAGACGAGAGTTCGGCAAAGACTAAACGCTGAAGACCGATCACGAATCGCGAGGAGCAGCGTTGATCAACAATTTTTCTACCGCACTGAAATCAGTGACTGTGACTGAACATGTCTACGTTTACACGATCTCTTACATACGCACACTGCGTGTAGTGTAACCTCGGCTTTGCTAACGTCGTATCGTGTTTTCTTTGTAGTAGTATAGTGTCTCTCAATTACTCTTTCGTTTATCTTCTCTTGCAACGAGACAGCGATTGCTCGGGAACTTTATAAAAATAAGGAATTTCTAGCGAACGATTGGAATTGTTTATTCGTTATAAAACCAATACATCGGTTTTTTGAAATATTATATATCTTGAAGACTGATATTAAATATATGATATGTGTTCTAAATTGTCGTATGCACGTATAATCGAATTTTTCATTTCTCCGTTTATCTTAGTATAGAAATTATCTCTGTCGATTATTTTGCGTTCTAAATTTTATTGATAAATTATAGTACAAGTGCAATAATAGTTAGCGAAAGATTTGTAAATAGAGATATAATCGCTGATGATCTTGATCAGAAATAATATACTCAGAATATGACACGCAGAACATAGACATCTATATCTACTCTCTAAAATCAATCTTCTAATTTGTTTGTGTAATTACCAATTAATTAATCGAACAAGCATATTATTTTAAACCGTTCGAACTTAAAACCTCGAAGTACATCGAATCTCGTTTTAAATTCTAAATTACAGGAACTTTGAATGTAATTTCTATGATTTCGAGAATCATACAGGAATAAAAGAATACGCGAAGTGAACAAAAATCGTAAAGAAAGTCCGTGTGACCGTAAACAATACTTTATAGTAAAATTAAATTTTCCATAATCCCATCTGACCACGGTTAGTAACAATCTTTTTGTAAGTGGCAATAAATGCTAAAAAATTTGATCGAGTAAATTTAAACCGGTTAAGAAATTCAATATTTTTTATATCCTTGATATAAAATTGAGTTAAGTTGAGAATCAGGTTGAAAAATTGAGAAGCACTGGAAACGCGATCACGTTCATTCAAGTCAATGGTCAGGCGTTGGTTTTCATGAAAGAGAATATACATATGTACGTATGTATATCGAGCTTTATTTAACCTTGTTAGCTACATCTTGATAACCATTTGGTACGCCTTACTTTGAATATTAAATTAATACTATGTACTTAATTACGATGTTGTATTTTTTACTATTTATCTATTAGTAACATACATTTTATTTCTGTTTCTAAACACTGTTAGTTGTTAAGGTTATTTCAAGCCTCTGATTCATTTTTCGCTAATATATACGTCAGCAATGTTATTATCAATTACCAGGCGTGATTCATATCATTATTAATTTTATTAGCCATGATGATACATTTTTATCTATTTAGAGGAATTATTACTCGAATAAATCAAACGATAATTATCATTATCATTAATTATCATTTAGTCTCGAAATTAAGCGCAAATGTAAGAAACAATTGTAATCTTTGAATTATTCCTTCAAACTTCAAAGCACAATAGAATAAAATGTAGACATTTGGACAAACTGTCGTTCGTGTCCGAGCCCATATTTTTCATAATTACAATTTCCACGAATTTTTTCATAAATTTTCTCCAAGGAGATGATAAAGAAATTCCAAAAACATTGTAAGAACAGTTATCGCATCGATTTGTATCGTATATATGTAGTAGACCTTCCTTAAATGTTCAAACCACGCCTTTCGTTAACTCTTACGTCACTTCTTACCCCTCCTGAATGACATCATGTCGCTGATTACGCCTACAGCGTCATACAGTATCGCTCTCACATGCGAAGCATCGTAAAATTCGCATTGGAGGAATTTACAATGGCAAATTATGAGAGCGCACGAGCTACGTCACGTTCATCCAAGAGCAAAAGAAACAACTTCACTACCATACGAGAATTCGAGTCGAAATGTGTGGATCGTCGACCACTTCCTGTTTTCGTATTTTCTTTTTCTATTATCAGAATCTTTTACGCTGATCTTCTTTCTATCCGTTCTCCCGTTACCTTGACTTCGTTCTTTTACTGAACGCATCGTAACAAAATGCAATTTTATCGTTCGTTTTCCTTTGCTTATTCCGATTACGAGAATACAATTTTTGGGTTATGTTGAAATTTTAGTTCATGAGAAACTGCATCGTAGTAACTTTAATGTAAAATATAGTGTGAAATCGTATTTAGTAGAAATATCTAATATAGTTCGATAAAAGTGAATACTTCTAAATCGAGCTATAAAATGTTATCTCTTTTAAGAAATAATATTCTTAGTATAATTTGATATATGTTGATGTATAATATATGAGATGGGTTCGAACGTGATAAATTTTCCTATTTCATCTTGGCTTTTATTTCTATGATAACGGGTGAGAAATTTTAAACTAACTTGTGTTTGTACGTTATATGTGACAGTTTTCACATGACTGAATGATGATGAATGACGTTACGTATATTTTAAAAATAATGTTTCTTCTGAGCTATGCGCAATGAAGACTGAGTCCTTTAAATTAAACATGTCATAGAAGCAAACGTTAATATTAAAGCTACATAGGTCTCTTAGACATGATTCATTTTTCTTATTCTATGGTTATTAAATGATGGAATTATCTGTCGTACTTGAAAAGAATTTAAGTTCTTAGTTTAAATTTAAGTTTATTCAAACAGAATATTTATTCCATTCTGGAAAATTTTAAAATGTGAATGCGTATAAAATTATATGAGAAGTTATCTTTTATTTTAAACGTAAAATTAAAGAGAAGACATTCACCTTTACAAAGTAAATTGTTACTGTTTTACGATACAAATTTTATTGAATTTTCAAGACTTTCATCGATATAAAAGAATATGAATATAAAGCATAATTGAATGTAATTTCTAAGATCTTTCTAAATGCTGGATAAACCTTCGATTGTCCTTGGAATTAATATTTTCATTCATGTGGTACTAAACATATATTAATGTAGCCATGTAATAAGATGGGAAATTTATTTTGTGCCTTGTTTGTAGCCTCATACTGTATCTTGTCTGTACCACTAAACAAATCACTAGCATTTTGCGCCCTCTCTGACATAACGTGGTAATCTTCATAGTTATCGATGAAAAAGTTACCAGATTTTAAATTTCTTAAAAGTTTCTTTAAATTTGCATAAGTCTGCTTCACGTTTCGGAAACAACGGATGCATTGTATCCCTTGCAATTGTAATAGAATTTAAGACGAAAGATTACATGACGTGAATTACTTGAAATTCATGCAGTGGTTGATCCATTTGTCTTCTCTGTTTGAGGTAATTATACCAATCGACGAAGCAGCAGTAAAAAATAACATCTTCTTCATCTATATTCTACAAATCATAATAAATTGTTTATATCACAATTTCTATAATTTCTTATCTTCATTAAAATCAAAAAAATAAGTAACATGTAACAAATAAATAGTAGATATTCGTTATTTTATAACAACCAGAATCACAAATCGATTAAAAACAGAAATTGGTTTAAAATTGCATTTCGAATATAGACCGGGTTATGTACAAAGTCAGTGGTTTCGAATACAGCGATATTATCGACGGTAAGAAAGTGATCGACGATATACCGAAAGTTGGTTTCATAGATGGCGGAAGAATTAAATCGCAGATAAGATATATATCGTCGTCTTTGATTCAGGCAAAGATCATATAAAACAGATAAAATAAAAATGAAATAATTCTTAGACATTGCATTTGGTAAAACATTAATGATATCAAAATTAGAGGTAAAAATAATAATTTACATTTGATCTTTGTTCTATTATTTCGTGATAGGATGAAACATAATAACGAACAAATTTTTTGAATACTCTGTTGTTTACCAATGTCTTCGATTCTTGTAAGGAAGGAAGCGTATCTAACGTAGCAATCGGAACCAGCTTGCCAGGTGCTTCATGGTACACTGTTTTATGTATTTCATCTTGTCTACTAAGACCTTGTATCGCATCGGTGCCCGTCTCAGAGTCAGTATACTGAAGATCACTAACTCCACTTTGTTTTCTTATCTGAGGATAGTTAAAAATAGTTATCGAAGAGCCAAAGAAACTTACCAAATGTTACGCATTATGAAAATTAATACGTCGTAACTGTTTTTAACTATAATTTGAATTACGAACTGTTCTGATTAAAAAATTAAACTAAATTCGATGAAAATTCGAACGTACCCACTGATAATAATCTAACAAAATCCAACCTTGTATAAGGTAGATGCTCATACAGAAAATCGATATCAAGCACATGATGAAGTTGTGAATAAAAATTGGGTGTACCAACAGTTCGTCGTCGTTGATTTCAGTTAGATCGAGATACCAATCTGCGTGCTTCATTTCGACTATTCCGATTATAAACATTAAAGAAGCTGCTACAAAGCATCCAATAAGAACCTACATTTGTATTATTATTATTATTATTATTATTTATTATCACTATTATTATTCCTTATCAATGATAAACAGAGATTATTAACACTTTGTTTATTGTGTAAATATAATGCTGTATTAAACAACGCTACAGATAATACATAAAAATTTTACGTTACTAACGATTTTTGGATTTCTCCTGAAAATATCTGTGGAAATCCATATAGCTGCGAATGTTAGGCTCGCAAGCATGCACAATGGATAGATTAAAAAAATTACATTTGTCTCTTCAGGCAAATAGGGTACGGACTCGTCTTCCTTTCGACGTTGCCTGTTTACATAATGATGGATGTGATGGAAGAGTATCAACACAAGACTGATAATCTATACAAATTTCCTATAATTATAAAGATATTTAAAGACACGATCAAAGTGTTTATGACACTATGACCTCTAACAAATGACGCGTCTTTCCGAGGCTCGATCGAATTCGCAGGAAAAATTAGAACAAACGTAACGGAATACTAAAACATAACGAAACTCTATCTTATCTTCGAATCGTGTAAAATTGCAACACGAAAAAGAGGAGAAAGAAAAGAAGTAGAATGAAACCAAGCGCTGACACGCAACTTTTTTCACGACACAAGTTGACGCGTGTCAAGATCTTGTTTCCGATTGCGTAACAATAACAATAAAAAAAAAAAAGACGACGGTAACCCTCGTTGATATCGTTGAATCATATTCGCGACATTTCGCTACGTAAGAGTCACACCATGAAATTAGGTCACACGGTTAGGATCGAGTGCGTGTATTCACGCGTGTGCCTTCGATTCGCACTTCCTGCTTGTAACTAGACGCTCTTAACTCTAAACAGAGATTTAAGTAATATGCAGCTTACGATAATATACGATTGAATAGCGAAATTGAATACGGGCACGAGCCAAGTTAATCAAAGGGGAAGAGGAAGATCGACTCGAGTCATCGAGCAATATTTGTGTTATTGGGAGAAAGGCGATTGCATTTCGCAAATATTTTTGCATTCTTAAACCGTGTCGTTCTAGCCGAGTTTTTGTGACACTCTTTCACGCTGCCTTGCGAATTATAATATCTTTCGCGAACTAGATAAAACGGGGCTACTCGTGTCGGTGAAAACACCATGGTTCTAACTTTCGCGTAATAATAGGTTGTATAGCCTATGAAATTAACAATATCCGTACCTATACATATACTGCACGTATATTTTATAACAAATATATTAATTGTCCCAAAAGTTCCTCTCGTTTTATAAGGAAATAATAGATGCACGACATCTCTTACGATCATAAATAATTCGATAAAATAATACAAAATAAAAAATGTGCGTCTATTATTTCCTCATACGACGCAAGGAAGTTTTGATACAACCTAATATTTAGATTGTTTCACAATGATATCGTACGTCTTCAAAGATAAATAATTTTTTAAAATTAGGACGATTAAAATTGAGGAAGAGATTGTATTAGCTGAATGAACTTACAAATTGGAAAAGATGCAAGCCAGCATGAACCACGTGAGAAAGATTTCTATTTCGTACCAATTTCGTTCTATTTCTATGATAAATACTAGCGATTTTTGCCATTTCACGAAGTTTCTCCACAGTGTCAGCTTCGTTCATGATTTTATCGGACATTTTTTTTTTTGGAAATGCAGATAATAAGACGGAGATCGTTCTCTCTGTAATCAAGGCTTTTACGCATTCAAACGTCAAGCAATTTTAAACACAGCATTAGCGAACATATTAATAGCCTGCTACATTCATTGACTACCTACATATTAATAGCTTGCTACATTCATTGACTACATATTAATATGCTACGTTATTCGATACTATATTCATTTTGTAATTGGATAGAAAAAGAGTCAATTTATTATAGATAATATAGCAATAAATATTTTAATATCGGTATAAAGAAAATTTTCTCTATATTTGATAATAGGAAATATCGTTTAATAAAAATTAAAAAGATAGAATGGATATTTTCTTCCAAAGGGGACAGAAAAATAGAATGAAAATAGCAATAGTATATTTATTTCGTATTGGAACTACAGGTAAGTGTTTCTGGTCTTTGACCAATTTCTTGAATGCTTATCTTGTTCTTTTTCTATCACGTTTCTATCCGAAAATACTAACAAGTTTCCAGATTATTCAGTCTTATCTTCTATATTCGTAATAAGATGTTTTATGTACACGCTATTGTTATCCTCGTATTACATATTATCGCTAAAAAAAAAGGCACGTTCTTATCTTCTTAAACAAATATCGATATATCAAGCTATTCTATTTTTATTTTTACCTTTAATCATGTTTCTACACACGAATCGCTTCTTCTTATTTCTTCATATAAATGGGCCACATTTAGTTATGAAAAGAACAAATAATATCTACTGCTAACAATTTTATTCACCGTTTTACAAAGCTGCTTTAATATTTTCCTATTAAAAGCAAGATTAAATCAATGAATATAGAGAGACTATCAGATTCCATTCAGAGTAAAGGAGTAACTGTACTTTACAACCGAACATATTCATGCTCATGAATGGATAATGGTGACACAGAAACGGTATCTAACACCATTCAATCTTCCCTTATATTCAATCTTCACATCTCACATAGTTTCGACAATAAATCCATTCAAATTCCATAGCATGTCTGTTTTAATTAGAGACATTGGAAGATCTCAGAGTCAAGTTGATTTTTTTAAACGATTGCTATATTGTGTTCTCTTTATTCTAAAATAGTATTTCTCGTGACAAATTCAACAACATACGACAATAGTTTTTTATTGTTTTTATTATTTTATTTTTATTATGATACGTTTTACGATAGATTTAGCATTCCACCTGCTAGAAAGTACAAGAAAGTGTGGAAATACCCTCAGACACCACCTATATGAATTCCATCGCTACTAATGCTAATCATCCTGGAACACTGCAAACAAGATTATTTTTGCTAAAGATCATTTTGTCTCCTGACACTTCACGCGTCCCAATTATTTCTCTTTCTATCGATCGCTCCATTTTTCATAATCCCTCTCCATCCATCGCCTGTCTAAACGGATCGCCGTAGCGATCACGGATTCCTAGAGGTTTGAATCATCTTTTAGAAATTTTCCAAGCAGCCACGACTGTAGCACGATATTTCGAAAGACTCGAGACGATTAACAGGCGAACGAGAGCGGCGACGAAAAACGAAGTGCGACGATAGCCCTTTACGAACTGATTCCAGGCAGAAATACTTTCCATAATGAAAGCGAACGCCTCATACCGCCTGGTAATAGGCGTACAGTCCATTCGAGTGTGCAGGTTGTGTAATGTCTGCGCGGACAGAAATTCCAGAACGAAGTCCTTTTTCTTCCTCAAAGCGAGATCGAGAAGGAAGGATCTTCGGGGAATCGAAAACTTGCGCGATTCCTGGAACGATTAAGAATAGATTTAATTGCAATTAGAGGGTATTATACTGCCCTTCGGGTTTTCCCATTCCGATGAATGGAAATTTTGCTTTTGACTATTGCGTTTGATAGGGTGAGTGTGGAACAGACCGTGGGATTGCAGTTTACGAAAGGATCACCGTCTAAAGAAGATTCTATCGTTGAGATTCTTTCGCACGATTGGACTGATATTATCAGTCAGCTAGTCATTAATTTAAAAAGATGTCAAGTCAGCTGATTATTTTGTTTGGCATAAATCTAGAACTTGTAACTTCTCAATTCGTTAATATCAAGTATTGGCTGGTGAGTTATTGTTCGATTTGTCATCGTTTTAATATGCATTCTTTTTTTTGCAAACGAGACTTATTTTGTTTGCTAAATGATCGAGTTCAATATCTTGTACGAGTACACAACTCCCTAACAAATGCGTATATCTGTAAATAAAAATTCAATAAAAAATTATACTATTAACAAACGTGATAAGATTTTAGACACCTTGTTCTACAAATACGTACATTTTTCATTTAATCGCAGTACAAACTGACGAACATCTATATTCGTTGATTGTTTTACATCGTGCTGTAACAACGAATTACAAAGGATATGAGAATCTTTACGCAATCCTTGTAATTTATCGTACACGCTTAGCTATAGTGAAAAAAACCGTATTTTTTTTCATTCCTTGCGGCACGATTAACCTCCATCAACAGCTAGGGTAAGAACGCGTAAATATACCGTACTTGTGGCTCATCAATGGCGCCATAGTTCCTTTCTCCGTCATCTGAATAACCTTGACGGTCCTGCGCTAGAGAAAAATCTATTTTTTTTTAATTCTACTAGCATTTCCGAGTAAATAAATCGATATTGTAGATGCAGCGTTATGAAGATTACCGTGAAGCATCATGAGAATCCTATGAAATGATTGACACAACAATGAAACGACGTGAAAAGAAATTTCAGCAATTTTAAAGAAATTGCAGCTTTGATGAAGCGTTTAACATTCTTTTCTTCGTAGATCTTATTAACGAGTATGAAGCAATTTAAAAAATACAATTAAAACTAAAATACCTAGGATTCCATTATCGTTTAATTGTGAAAAAAGTATATAAAATAATTTTAATTAAATATTTTTGATTGAATCGAATCATGCGTCATCTTCCTTCGGGTTTTCTAATTAAATAGTTACTATAATTGCTTAATCATACATCGGAGAGATTCCGTATTATCTTTTACTCAATTTTCATAAAGCCTATTTTCACTTAAAATTATTCATCCATTGTGATTTTTAATTTTTGCCAAGATAATTTTTTAGTAAATTCATTACTTCAATTTTTTTTATTAAAATTTAAGATATTGTTATACCGTGTAAAGAACTCGATAAAAGACTTATAAATCAGTGGATAAAGTTAACATCTCTATCTCGCTTTCCCTGTGACTCATTGGGAAAAGAAAAGTCAAGAAATGTCTAAAAAATCGTTGGAAGCAGCGGTTCCCTGAGGGTAGGAAACGGAAGAAACGAGAAAGAGTAGAATAAAAAGAAAAGGACAAATTCTTCGTGCCAAATTCCTTGTAAGATTAAGTGTGTCGAGATCAAAGATATACCGAGAATTTGGTACTCCTGAAAAGGAATCTTTTCGAGAATTTAGGGGTCTTGGGACAGAGATCTTTCGTGTCTGTGTAACAGGTTGATATGAGAGTAAATTTGTATCGAATCACGTATTAGTAATTTCGTTGTTACGTATAATAACGAAAATCAGTTATTATTTAATTTGTTATTAATTAATTTCGATATTAACTTAAAAACACTTGAAAAAGTATTATATTTGCCTGATATAAATTGCAAATAGAATTAAGAAGCAACCATCTGTTGTACTGTTATATGTATTAACGCAAACAACTTCTTTACATCCTTTCGCATGTGCGGTTTGCACCCTTCGACATCGTAAGATCAACAAAGTTTACGCAGTAAGTTATCTCACCCTCGTATCTGTATCGAAGGGTAGAGAAGAAAGTATCAACAAAGAAACGTGCTTGACATAGCCAAGGAATGTTCCCGTAAAAGCAGAGAAGTGCATGCCATGAGCGATATTTCTTGCAAAATTAAAAAGAAGGACGATAATCTTAAATAGAATTCGAAACGCTATCACACGTATGTTTAATAACAAATAAATATAAAGCTCGAATAACTATCTCAGCGTTACAATACAGTTCGACTGAAAATACCGAGATTTATATCAAATAACGAAATATTACCGAGGTTGATTCATATAATGAATAATTGATTGTTTAAACGATGCTTTTGTGATCTTTGCGAAATATACATACATACACATGCAGTAAGTATCCTGCAGTTTATCTATACATTTTCTTCGTTTCAAACTTTATCGATATAATCGCGATAATCGAGTCTCATAACGGTGCTGATGAAATTTCAAAATGTTTCGTATAATGTATTCATAAAAGGTAGAATATATTCGTAAACGGTGTTGCGATACTTCCGCGAGCCTGTGCATGTAGCTATGCTTTAATTAAATTAATCAGGCACAGGGGTTAAAGGTTAAAATACGGAATATCCACCCTGCAGGCACCGCCCTGTCTGGATCGGTTGCTCCAAGATCGCGGTACGGTGGTGTTAACCCAGTTACGACATTTATTGCTTTATAGTATAGGGAGCGCGTTATTAGCGGGTACGAGCGGCCGCATTGAACACTGAGCTCTTTGTCGGCGAAAAGATTTAATATTCATGCGGGCCGGTACGGCGGGCGCGGCATTGCTTCTTCGCGACGAAATTGCGTCTGAAGGCTTCCGCGGCTCGTGAACGACGCTTTATCGCTTTTCCTCGCGTTTTTAACGAGCGAATAACGCAACCCAGTAAACGTTGATTAAGCGAGAAACATTATTTCAACGCTGCCGCGTCTCGCTGGAAACCGAGGCCGCCGATGATTTAACCCTTTCTGCCTGCTTCCGTTTAAACCGCTCGTTTATTACCATCAACTTGTTTACTTTATTTTTCCTTGATTTTTTCTTCTCTTTTTTGCTCTTCCAAGTGACCATAAACGGGGAAACTTTGATAGTGAAATTCGATGCAAACAGGTTTCGAATAAATACGTATCCATTTTCTGTTATATTGCATAATCAGAAAGAATTGCATCATGCTGGTCAGTTTGTAGGAAGTTACACGCGTTCGCTGTTGATTAATTTTTTCATTAGATATAAATGTTCTATGGTATTAAATAAGTGTTATAGAGATTCTAATTTTAAATTGTAAAATTCTATACGCGTATTTCGCACGAATCGTTAGGATGACGATTTTCTCGAAACTTCGTGTGATTTTTGATTCGTCCGTCTGGCTCATGCTGACAACATACACATTTTCCAAAAATACTTTATACGAAAATATTGCTTTCATAAGGATATTAATATAAAGCTGTACTAATTTTTTCTATCTCCATACGATCTCTCAATTGTTTTATAAATGGGAGTATGTTTACGTCTGAAAATATTAACAACTGTTTGCTGACATATCGTCGATCAGATTGCGATGGAATATTTCGTGCAGATAAAAATAAAGCACCGAAGGAAAAGATCTAAAGGAAGATAATCTTCCTAAATAAACGTTATAATCTTGTCATAATACGTTACATATATTTCATAACTTTCAACAGCATCTAAAAAGGGTCTACCTAAGTGTTCATGAAAGGTACGAGCTATGTAGCAGATAATTTTCGGAAGCGTAAATTCGCGTCCATTTTTGATCGGTCGCAATCTTTTTCTCTCTCTACTGTTCCGGTTAAATCTCCAAAGCCGTGGAATCACTGTTAATTAACTGGAATACACCAGCGATCGGACTTTAGTCTTCGTTACTTTGCAATTGCGTAGCATAGAAATATAAGTTTCGCAGTTACTTTTCCATTAAAAATCAGACGAACTCCATATTAAGTACGATGACGCAAATCCTCGGATTACAGCAATGAAAATGATTCAGAATTTCACTTAGATTACGCGCGGCTTCGTTCATTCGTAAAGATTAAGTTAGAATTTTCGTGTCCGCGAAAAGTACTTTCGTTTCATTCTATCGTTATAATCCATATGGTCATAATTAACGTTCTTAGTTAAAACCAGACAGAAACTCGGAACGAATAAGGAAATAAATATAAAACATAGAACGATACGAAATGAAATTAAAGTGCTTGTTCTGCGACGTTATGAATCAAAACGATAGGTATCGATATTAAAATATTGGATTTTCATCATACTTTTATTCGTAATGCGACGTAGAACATACGACGATTGTATTCGTTAAAAAGAGTGAATCATAGATTACTATGATATCGAGACTTCGTTTCTGAGTACGTACAAAGAGAATAGAAGAATTGTCATCTGAAACGACTTTAAGATAAAATTGGAAAAGGAACGCGATCTTTTATCGATTTCTCTAACACACACAATCTGTAATTTTTTTTCATGATTACAAACATCTTCGATTCACTGTTTCGACGTTGCTTCTAAAGATACGAATCGCAACATTTTTAGAAACATCTCCCTCTTGTTTCACAAATTACCGAATCGTCAGCTCGGTTACTGGCTCATTTCCGTAGAATCCTTTCATTTTGTTACTTTTCGTTAGTACAGGTTGATTGCTACCTACGGTTTGTCTGGTGATCAGCACTGATAAGGGTTGTGAAAATCTTTATTACCAGATGGAGTATCGTAGCTACCTGTTACGTTAAAAAGGCATAGGCATTTACGGTTTGAAAAGAATGAAAACGGATATACATGAAATGGCTAATAAATTGCTGATGTATTTATTACCTGCATTATCGGTAATAAATAACATGCATTTTATTTTTCGTCGATTACTTTGTATCCTTGAGGATTAATTAACTTCTCGTAGATTAATGAACGTTTGTTTGCTTATAACTATGTCGCTTTCCTACGTTTTATTGACAATTTGGAAACTCCCGTACGTTTAATTGCCCATTTACGAGCATCTAAAATCAAGATTAGTATATCTTCGTTTAAATTTATCATCGTTCCTTTGTAAATGTAATATCGTTCCAACTATTCCGTACTTTGAGAGTATACTGTTTCATAGACAGTTCTTTAACTTTGAATATTTACGACAATGAAGTGACATGAAAGCATTAATACGTTAAACCATAATGTATATTATACACGAAAATCGAGATAGATATAATTTTTGCATCAAAATATGAATTCTGGATATAAGCAATGCAGGACATTTTAAACGCGTCGAAATGCCTGTTTTTGCCTATTTCACAGTCAGGACAAAATTCACTTGAAACTGTGTCAAGCATAAAATAATATCATAATGTTTATTTCTATTATTTAAAACTTAGTTTCCAAGATCATCTTAAACGATCAAGAAATAAATCGATCGTGCCTTACCAATAGAGTTATCCAATTAGATTACAAACAACTTAATATCGAAATACTAGATTTAAATTTAAATCCTATGGAAGAAAACATCTCACGTTACCACGAAATTAATCGTTCTAAAAATAGTCTGTCCAATTCAGCTGGAAATTTATTACTCACGTATCTCCGATACTACTACCAATTTTACTGGAAACGCTATTATCGTTGTTACAAGAATTATCCTGTTACAAGCTGGTAAACAGGTATTTAACGCAATGAGTCCAACATCGATTGAGTTGTAATTTAACACGAGGCTCGTTCCCGTAATACGAAGACGTTCGAATTATCTCGACGCCGGTTATCATCGAAAATTTTCCAATCGATTCCCGTTTGTACCTGAGCGGCTTTCATTTTCCACCGAGCTTGTTCCTTGGCAGAGATGTAGCAGCACGTAATCATCGAAGAGGTAAAGGGAACGTCATTAATGATCGAAACACGGAACGGTATACGCGGCGATTTAACGAGTCGGATTAACTTCAACCTGCTGGATTAAGCAATCGTGTGGAAAAGTGGGACGAGCATAAGGATAAGTGCGGGACTGATCGGTTCCGGGACGAAATGATCGAAAGTCGTAGAGAGAAGACGTACAGAGAATCACGCAGTGATTCACACGTCGTTGAGTAAGTCTTTTTTTATAATAAGAGATAACAAGTTTCTTTGGTTTCGTTAATCGGACGAGGTCTCGTGGGAAAACAGAAATTCCACAAATTTTCTCTTCAATTTTTTTATAACGTAATCTTGTAGCGTACTTTTGCATGTGTGCTTTACGTATGCAGATGAAAGTGAAATTATTTTTTTACAAGAATTTTTTTCTAATAATTCGTATATAATGCTAAATTTTGTTATTTGTTGCAAAACAAGTTGAGTGGAATAATTGTAATCCTTTCAACGTAATGAAGTATTTATACGAGCGAAAAGTTGAGATCTCCTTAGTTAAAACATATTCTGTTAATTGAAATTAATGAAAATAAATCTACAAACTGTGCTTGTAAACACGAAATTGTTCGATTCTATACCATAGAATTATATTTATCAAATAACCAATTAATCTTGCAAACGTTAATAATTATCAATCTGCACACTGTCATTTTTCAAAGCATAATGGAATACACCATTACTAAAGTGATATTATCAAATGAATACATATGGAGACAGAAACCGAATGATTGGCACAATTAGAGGAATCACAAGATTCCTGGAATAGATGTCGTCACGAGCTCATTCACGATACCCTTAACAATCGTGAGCGTGAAAAAAGTTCCACGCAGCATCGGAGAGGCAAGCAATCAATTAACTAATCTGTTAATTACCGCCACGAGTCGACAGCTGTGAGCATAGTTCAAAGGAGGCTGGCGTTCAATGAGACCTTTATGATCAGAGAAAAGTGCCATCTTGTAGTTTCTTCTCGGCACATTCTGTTATTTCCCTTCATCGGTCCTTTTCCATGGCTCCCTCGAAACGCACTGATAGACCTCGTTAAACCTAATTTTCCTCCGAGCTGTTTGTTTTAATTAGTCCATTCGGCTATATTCAGCTATATGTACAACTTTCTTCAACGTGTAAAACACTGAACGCTCGTTAGGAACAAGAATTTTAATGACTAGCGAAATATTCGTAGAGTTTTCAGTGTGACGGTACAAATATTTCTATTTTTTCGTATTCTGTAGACAAATATTTGAATCGTGGAATTTTCCAAGGGGTCATGTCTACGTTTAAAACGAAATGGACGATTGAATAAATTGCTACAACTATTTTTTTAAACTATTGAAAGCTACTTCGAATTCGTAATTAAATCGCTCTGTCGTTTCTGTAAAGTAAAAATGTTCTCGTACGGGTCTATTTTATCTAAGTTTAAGAAAAGAAGAAAGATAAAAAATAAATTAAAATACCGCAGAATCGTTGAACCATTCAACAAGTAGAATTTCATATTTGACTGATTGGCCAACTAAGAAGTTTCTAAAGAAGAAATTCGATTCCGTGCGCAGAAGATTCGCTGTTAATGTTGGAAAGAAAAGAAAAGAAAAGAGAAGAGAAGAGAAGAGAAATACCATTACCGCCGTGAAACGAAAAAGGTAACAGTATTACGACAAAGATAACCATGAAACTTCTTTTACCATTCGAAAGACCATTTTCGATCTAATTAACGGTAACCATGGTACAAAAAGTTGCGACCCACGCAACGAACGATCGACTAACGAGGAAAAACGCTGGACTCTTTTATTTCTGGGATTTTTCTGAATGCCCGCTTTCCTCGTAGCGGTTCTACGTCGCCCGCTCATTTTCTGTCTTTCCCCTCGCATTACGCGATCCGCTTCGCGAGCATGGCATAGGTACAGCTGCAAACCGCGGCTCGTAGGGTCATCCACGTTGCAGGAAACAGGAAATCCTGAGAAGTGAAACCAAGCAGAAACGTCGGGAACGCACAGAGCCGCCACTGTCTAGGATTCGTAGTGGTAAGACAAGATTGAGGAGGTCTGCTCGTTTCGCTTGGAAATCTTGTTGCCTCGCTTTGACAGTGAGAGATGCAAATTGTGAAGTAAGCTGGAGAATATGAGTTACCGTGGCCGCGTCACGAATAATCAGAGTGCACCAGGCCTGGTCTTCTTATTGTTTTTACCGAAGAAGAAGGATATGCCGTGGTACAGATAATTGATGAATGAAAATATTAAAGAAATGTTTTCCACCGATTCGCAAATCGCGGTCTACGAACGAACAGTAACTACAGGTATTCGTATGAAACGTATAACTCGTTCGTTGATAAAAATTATTATGTAAAAGTTATTATAATCGACAACGAGTTAACGTGTGTAGAATTTCTGAAGTCTGAAATTCCAAATAATCGCACTAACTGCCTGCTGGGGAAACGTACTATACGAGCATAAAAACGTTCTCGACGCGTATACCTCTCAATATTTCCCCGCGGTTTCTGCACGCGCATTAAAACGCACAGTTTATATACACGACGAAGGGAAAAATGCGACGATAAAGCGAAGAATGGTACAAGGTACACGAGCGTGTTCTGAACGATTGCTTTGGCCGCAAATCGCGATCGCTAATCACGAAATAACTAGTCGTGTATGTCGACTGCTGCAAGTCGATCGATAATATGAAATAGCGAGAATAGCGAGGCCCATAGAAAGCACGTTGCACAACCTTCCTAACGGATAGACACGTACCTTTTTTACACTTGAATCGTTCGTTTTTCGATACAAGGTCTTGGGTGAGGCATAAAACGCATTTTTCCAAATCGTACTTTCGCTCGAGCAAATGTACTCTTACGTAATCAGAAGTAAAAGGAACGGCAGAATTTTTATGCAGAAATTTTAATATCAAAGACGCCTGGCTACGACTAATTATTCGAAGGTTCTCTTCGTTATCGGGCGTATACATATAAAACTAAGACGAAGAACTAAGATTACGTAGGGCGCGTTCTTTACGACGTTTTCTGCTTACTTTAACCCGTACATTCATCCCCTGAAATATGGACACGCGTTTATTATTCGGCCTGTACACCGTGATATCGAAATCCATAAGTTAAAGTTGCAACCGAGGTAAGCAACGAAAGGATCGAGAACACACGAGGTACGTGTAGTATACACACACGACGATGAGTATAAACGGCGGTTCTCGTTGGCGCAATTAAAAATTCAGCATCTCGTTCCGTGGATCGAGAGCACCGTACCAAGCTCGTGCGCTGTAACTACACACGTATATCGCCGGAGAGGAAACTCCGACCTCGAGCAGACATAGTCCTCGAATTTCTGTAAACTTCCGTAAATCCTGGTCCGGCTTCCTCACCCTTCTCACCCCCATCGATCTTCCGGCCGGCTAACCGACAATTAAACTTTCATAACCTGTTCATTAGCGCGAATTAACGCGGTGCGCTAACTCATCTGGATTCCGCTAATGCAGCGCACTTAATTTACAGCGGCGGCCGTCCTCGCGCTTGCTGCAGGCCCTGGTGTTTGCCCTCCTTCTCCCCGGAGGATGGCGTCGACGAAACGGAGACAGAGGGTAAGTGAGATTATAAACGACGCATACCGCTAGACAGAGAGGGTCGGATGGAGGAACGACAGAGGGACATTTAGAGACTGATGGCGCAAACCTTTTAGGCAAACTAATGCACCGAACCTGTTACATCAGAGAGGCTACTCGCGGCTGTCCACCGCCCCTCCCTCCATCTCTCTCGCACTTAAGTCCCCCTTTGCATTGCTACATACTCGTGTACCTACCAGTTGGATTTATTATGGGAAACGCGCCTTATGCCGGTATCGGCTGGCGAGTTCCTTTAAGCCCCGAAACTGTTCCAACGGAGTTGAAGAAGGGACGCGGTTGAATGACGATGCGTTACGGTGAATCGTGAAATTTTGGAAAATCGTTTACACGTCGTTCGTGCGCGAATCGGTAGTGGGAGTAGAAAACCACGGGGACCGTTTAATCAGACTTAGGTAACTAAAATTTCGTTCTAACGAACAAAGTTCGCGTAGACGTAGAGTTCTATTGTACTTTACGCGATAGAACAAATCACTCGGAAGCCACCGGTTGGTCGACTCTGTAAATTGAAACTATAGAAAAAGCAGCGATATTACGAACACGGTTTTTTTACATTCATCTTGGAATTTACCATTATTTGTATCATCCTCTTGCGACGAGTGAACTTACGGAAGAAAGTATCTGTCTTTTGTAAACTGAATATTAATCATAGCGAAGGAATTAATGAAAAGCGAAATCAGTTAGTTTTGCTTCGAAGAAACTGAAACAATAAACTAAAGTATTGCGATAGTTCCCACCGAAAATAAATCGAATTGAGAGGTGTGTTGGCAAAAGGATAGAGAATAAACACTGACCTATGAGAACCTTATGGTAAGCAGGCTCCAATTATCGCGCGTATAAAGCTGTTCCTGCTCCAGAGAGAACGTATACACGCGCGTGCAATTACCTGCACGTCCCCGCCTACTTGTTCGACTAGAGCGTGCACACATAATTACTGTGGGGAACTGGCAATTATTAATTTAGGTGTTACTCTACAGACCTATATGCCGGCTTGCTCCTTCGCGGGACAGCTGCGTTGATGAGAATCGTTTCGTAGCCCGTGGAAATTAATATTACACGTGTGCTGCTTTTACACGATTGCACGACGCGATGTTCGGTCGCTCCTTGTTATTACCCGTTTCTCGATACTATATATAGCCAACGACGTCGTTAAACAATCGTAAAAAAGCGCTTAACGTCGTTCGTCGTTCGATTCGGTCTTAATTAAAAACGTTTCTTTGTTCGCTAATATTTTTGATAGCATTTAAACGATAGTCGTATAATTCTAAAATTGTTTTAATTATCCTGGCAACTTAAATCGATCCAGGTATTTAAAAGGCAATTAATTTGTTAAGAAGTAAAAACAATATGACAAACGAGCGTCGGATGCTCTGTGTTTCCCATTTAGGGTAGCGAGTCAAATGTTGCTTGACCATGAAAAGTCACAAAATAATTCCTGGATTATCCGTTTTCCGTTCTTAAATCTTGTGACTCGAGATTAAGAATCCATGTTTCGAGCCTCGTATAGTTCTCGACATATGATACGTACATATCCTCGGTATTGAGATATACCAACGTAAAATACATCGATACGAAGTGATACAGTAATAAACGTAAATTTTCGAGACACGTCTAGGCATACTATGATTATGCATTGTAAATCAGCATCCATTGCACAATCGATTATCTAAATGGTACTATATCACCCAGTGTCCCAAGCACTGTAATTACACGTACTAGTAATGATTTTGGTAAATGTTATTACTTGAATAATCTCCATCCTTTCATCGGTTTGATCATTCAATTTACATGTTTAATCTAAGTCGCTCGAATGTGTTTATTTATCGTGTGGCTTAACGCATGTTGCACCGATTCGAATATTTAAACAGCGATGATAATAATTTTTGCATCGTAATCGCTGTGTGTTTAAAAAAGGTAACATAGACAGGACACGAAGCAAGGAATAACGTATTGGAACAAAGATTATTACTCGAAATAAGGATATACAAACATTTCTGACGGAAAAAGTAATAAGGTTACAGGAATTATTCTAGTAGCAGCGAAGCAGTTGTAAACAACTCGGTCAATTTCAATATTTTAGTTAACGAAAACTTGCTCGAAACGAATTAATTGGCTTCTAAATTTTTCCCCCAATTTAAATCACCACTAATTAAAACAATCGCGAGCGTCGTTTGAATCTCACTAAAAATATCGACGAATAAGAGGTATTAGTCCAAATTTCTTTATTCATTGTCTAACGTGTACTCGATAAAATATAGGAAACATACGGAAAATCCCAATTTAGATGAAACGTTGCCAATTCTTATCGCACGATTTTCAAGTCCACGAAATTCACACATTAAGAACAGAGAAGATAATATCGTGCCACTTTATCATCGAGGACACGTAACCGAAAAAAGAGGGAAAAAAGAGGGAAAAAATCGGAAGATCTAACGGGTATCCGACTTAATTACAAGCCAGCATATGGACCGGACCCCAAGTTGGTTCCCTTTCCTCTCGCGGTATGAATATCGCATTAAGTCATGAGTGAGAGATAGCTCCGGGCAGGGGTGGGCCCCCGATGGGAAACTACGAATTTAATAGAATAATAAATGGAGCCGTCTGCGTTGCGGCGATGCCGATGGCGACGACCACGAGACCTCGTGGTACGCGTACGTACACACCAGGAAGATAATTCGGTTCCTTTTTCCTCCGAGCGGCTCGATTCCCTTCGATCTCACTCGTGCAACGCTTCTTCTTCGATGTCGAAAAACATCACGCTGACAGATACCACGCCGAGGTATCGTTAAATTGCTGTAATCGGGATATAATGTAGCAGAAATATCGTAGGAAGTTGACCGGCCCGGTAAACTTTTATAACAGTGATTACGGTAATAGTCGACATTACGCGGCGCGATTCTTTTAAGAAACAAACCGCGCGCTTTATATGCGCGATTATAATAGCGCGTGTATAAAAGAAGTTGCCGAGTAACGTTTCGAACGCTTACGAGTTTGCCCTGGCTCTTTCATCTCGACGAAATTTCACCCCGTTATTGCAGATTTCTCAGTCGAAGTTTGCGTTATAGAATAAACAGAGTTGCCCGAAGCCATGTTCCAACTTGCGCGAACAATTTGTTGAAAATTAACTTTCCAGAGGCTGATAAATTATATATCATTGGTTATTATAAATTCGCACAGTGTACAATAGCGGTGGAAATTATCTAACAACTAGATCATTTTCAAATTTTACTAATATAATCACGGCACGGAACGGTGTTTCATTATAGCGAAAATAAAATCTCAAAATGTTCTATGTAACACTGGCGCAATATCCACGAGAATCTTCTACGGTAACTGTACAAATATTTCGCGAATCACTGTAGCTTTGCATCTTACGATATATTTACAAAACACCGAGCATGATGGAATAATCGCAAGAGACACGCGTGCCGTTCGAGTAAAACACCACGCCAGAGTGTCATCTTGGTCCCAGGGGATTGAACAAGATGTCCACTGTTAATTACACGCACGGCACGCTTTACACGCGGAAGCGGAAGCAACGGAGCCATCGGTTAAAGTGGGGGAGTCCCGGACAAATATACATGCATGTATTCCCGAAAAAGCGTGGACAAGAGCAGCCGCGGGTCGTTCGATCTGTCGCGTTACACGCCGTTGCAATTTTCAGCACACGAACGAAAGAGACGATGGGTCGGCCGGGGCTCGTGTTAGCACAGTTTACAAAATAAACACTGGTGCTTGTAGCAGATCGGAAAGGGCGACCGATGATGGTCAGGACGAGGCGAGGAGGATGGAGGCAGCGTCCGTTCTGCACTGATAACACAATTAGCTTGTCTCGTCATGCGCGACCTCTGATAAGGGATTCCCTCGCTCTTGTCCTCTCTCTAACATCGCTCACCCTCCGCTTCCATCGCCCATCCTCCGTCCTACTCTCTCCGTTCCCCTTTCTAGTATTCGCACATTGTTTCTCTTCGTCGTACCAGGCTTGCATACCCCCCCTATCCCTCTAGCCCACTTTAGTCGCTCAGCGAGCAGGATCGCGCTCGTCAGTCGAGTAAATCCAGACGAGAAGATCCCTTGGGAGTACACGGCGTTTCAGGGACGCGCGATAAGGGCAGCGGGGGTACAGCTTAACCCTCTCCGGGATGCGAGAAGGGACACAACACGCGGGGTGAGCCGACCCCAACGTTAATACCTTCCGGCAGGTTTTCTTCACTTGATTTATTCCGCAGGGGCTGAAATCGCGTGGCATGGCACGCACGTGCGTGCACACGCGCTGCCGTGCCGGTTTTCGCACGGACAAGCCGATCTGTGTGGGTGCACCGAGGGGCAGCCCGGACCTGCAGCCATCGAACCAACTGGATATATACTTTA
This sequence comes from Bombus pyrosoma, assembly GCF_014825855.1. Lineage (NCBI taxonomy): Eukaryota > Metazoa > Arthropoda > Insecta > Hymenoptera > Apidae > Bombus > Bombus pyrosoma. The sequence goes on along the minus strand of NC_057780.1, from coordinate 3,942,658 downwards.
ACGAAGTCCGCCAAATGTCCGGATCGTGTCCTGGCGAACAAATTTGTCGAGACACGAGGGATGATTCCACCACCGATGATGAAGAGCCAATGAATGAAGAGGGAGGGAATAGGTTGGATCTCGCAATTTTTTAAGCAGGCTACTATAAACGAACGACGAAGACATCTTTGTTTTGAAACTCGGTTTATTAGCGTCGAAGGTGAGCGTCGAATGCAAATGGGATATTGTCTTGACCATTGGGATGTTCAGAGAAAATTCATAAGTACGATAACCGTTATGAATTAGGAGACTTGTACAACTTAATAACTCGGACTTAAGCGTTCCGGGATTAGTGTAGTGTATTTGTATAATACTTGTATACTACCTGTATAATACCTGCTTGCTACTATGAATAAATATTCTAGCATTTTAAACGATTTTCAGGAATGGGTGTTATTGAAATGGGTAAATGACGTCGACAAATTTATGATTTTAATTATAGTTAAGAAATTTTACAATCAACCCCTTGCTAGTTGAAGGTAACGTTAGAGAAAGTACGTATATCTTTGAACCGTACTGTATATTGTGTTACGGGTGGATTTTAGGGTACAATTAAGGCTCCGGAATTGAAGGATTAAGAAGTTGATGTTATTAAGGCATAGTTAATTACTTGCAGATAACCATTTGTAAGGTGCTATTTCGGTCATTTTATGCAACTTTATTCACAAACAGTAAATATAGATATACAATTGTAGAAAGTTATAGTTTAAGAAATAGAGTTACTTTAACAGAAGTTAGCTATACTTGCCGAATTTACACGTATGTTACAGTATAGTATATTGCAGATATAGTAATATTTAAAATAATTTAGAATATTTTACTTGTAGAAAATCTACAAGAAGTGTGGAAAGAATTATTATTCTAAAACAATTACGTTAGCTATATATTTATACATATTGATCGTTATCGATTTTTTAATGAAGTACATTTACATATGGAAATTATACAATCCTAAATTACGAATGATTGCATCTAGTAGTATTTTGCATAAGATCTTCCAAGGCCCGGTTGTATAGCCTTTTAACCTATTTTTAACCGATGTCTTCTTACACGAAATCTCTGACCGGTGCCCCCAAAATCACATCTGAACCGGTTTTGGCATCAGGACACTGAACATTTTGTCTACTCCGAAACATCACTTTCCTAACATAAATTTCCAATTGATTGACGTATAAACTATCGACGAATTAATAAAAAAAATTAATTAAAAGCGACACGAAAAAATATTAAATAGTATGTACTTTGACTAAGGTGGGCGGCATAACCCATCGAAAATTGCCGGGTATATACATGAAAAATCATTTCTCTCGTTCGTTTTTCAGGACGATCGAGTCATTGTGGAAGCGGTAGGAGGACGAAGGAAGGAAGCACAGTGTGACGATGCCTACGATTGAAAAGAAGAGGCCACCGGGAAGCGGTAGCCATAGACCTCGGCGCAGTGGAGCATAGGGGGTGGCAGCGGTGCGGTAATAGCATAAATCCGCGGTTGTAGTCGGCTCTCTCGATGCCGCCAGGGCGGGGGAAGGGACAGGCCAGGAGCAGCCGACTGTCGGAAGAAACGACAGTCGCCACTCGACGCCTGCATCGAACAGAAGGCAGCCTGTGCGCAGACGCAAGCCGCATTTTTCGAGAGTGCATCCGTTCCCCGGGACGAGAATCGAAACTGGTTTCGAACGTGGATCATGATCCCGGTGAAATCGATCGCGACGCAATGAAAACCCAACGAACCGTTTTTCGCGTTACCTTTTCTCCGTCCTTTTAAACGAAAGCCAAAGATACGACGCGACGAAGTTGTTTGGTGCTGTGACAGTGTTGATTCCTTTTCGTGAGGAACGGAACGACAGCCGAAGAGGACTCGAGCTGAATAAGACGCTCTTCTTATCGGATAACGTCCAGGGACCCGGTTCAACAAGCAGCGATTCGAATGGCAAGTCCTATCAATTTTGTTTATTGTTCATTCGGTTTGACAATCGCGCAAACGACGCGTTGTTATTTAACACGTTCACGGCCGCTGATTTCGTGGAAATTGTCGATTAGAAAAGCATAAATCTTTCGTATTGCGGAAGGGTAAAGTATCGTGATTTCTGACAATTGTTCTTAATAAATGTGAATATACGGAAGAAATTCCTCTTTGCTTGTAACCATTGATCATTGAACTATCGGAATATAATTCAGCTATGAAAGTACGTAATATTATGTCAGCTGCCGTTACCGTATTAACCTTCATTCGTTCTTTGTTTTCGCAACTTTGGTGTCGAATTGACACGATGATGAATCGTCGTTACGGAGAAAAAATAAATACCTATAAATTTGGATATTCTTTTATTACAATCTTTATACATCGAAACGTAAGATAACAGAATGCTAACAAGACGTGCTGCCTTTTTGACATACGTAATATATAACAACGTGTGAAATTGATACAAGGAACGAATGAGAGTATATTCTCGATCGATGTTAAATCGGAGATATTCGAAAATGAAGTTTTGTGGTTGATTTCTAAAAATGCACGTGTGTGTCAATTTAATGAAAGCGAGGAGGAATCGAGAAGAATAGTAGAGAAGCGAACGTGTACTATTCTAAACATAATTCGATGTTCGTGTTCGTCGATTGTATTTGTGTGATTATTGTAGGCTTGACTGGCTGGTTTACTTTGAAGTCGTACGTCGTTCAAAAGTCGTACAACGAATATTTCTCTCTTCGATCGAGTCAACGCTGAATTAAAAAACATACTTTTGCGATGCTAAGCAGAAAATTTTGAAAAGGAACCTGTGTTTAGTATGTTCTATCGGTAGCTAAACGTTTAAATCGATTCGTACGAAAATAAAATCGATCGTTTATTTAAAGAACTTCGATTTCATAATTGATCGTGTACATAGCTACTTCTAAAGATAATATACCAAGTTGTCTGTGCCATTCATTAGGAAATCAAAATACACAAGCTATTTGATACGTAATATTATTCAAATCACGAACACTTCGATTACAAAATGAAAATCGACAATGAGGAACTACTAACGTAACTGTCTTCGAAATTTCTCCGTCCCAACTTTCTCACTTTCAAAAATTCCCAAAGATTCGTGATTACTCGAGATTTTCTTAGCCTTTTGTCTCAAGTTCTATATGGAGTAGAAAAAATATAGAATTAATGAAAGAATGATTAAGATAAATCCATTATTTCAAACATCCAAGCTTCTTTCATCGAAGCTACGAGGAGAACGTCATTCGTTTCGAAATATTTCACACACCTTTCACCGTTCGAAAAGTTCTACATATTTATATTAGAAACTTGCTTCTGAATAGGAACAGTTTAGAAAGAAATTCGTCACATATCTTTCATCGCCTCGTAATACCTCGACATATTCGATGGTATATTGTCGAACTTTCTAACGTTTAAATCCCATACCACGGTAATCCCCACGGGAATTCCCGCTAACGAACTAAAAATCTTTCGCTTATAACCAACAACAATATACATATACACGATATATACACCGATCGTATCAAGCAGGAATTATTTATCCGTAGCCTGTTATCGTCATTCCATTTGTACCGTGAATAATCTGTTTACGGCGAGTGGAACCCGCTTCAACAACAAACTTGGCTTTGTTTGCCTCTCTCTCTCTCTCTCTCTCTCACTCTCTCCTTCTTTGTCTCGTAATAAGGGCCGGGGGTCAGTAATTGTGAAATTTCGGTCTCGAAGACCTACGTATGCCCTTTCGGTTTTCCAGTCTGTGTAAGCGACCGGATATTATTAACGGCCATAAGATACCGTTACCCAGTAAACCGACCGTGTTTACCCGGTTTCGTAAAATTTTTTCGAAAACTCGGTCATTTCGTGCGACTGATGTCGAGAAGATTCGAAAACAGAAAAAAAAAAAATGAGACGGATGAGAACCCCTGGGATCGTGCTGGTCGGTATTGTATGCTTTGGGGATGAGTCCTCGTCGAAAAAGATAATGAAGCGAGGAACGATGATAAAGCGTGCGAGAAGGGAGGGGACAGATAATACTGTAAAAAGTTAGGAACTTAATGTCTTTGACCATTAGAAGAGAGTCACAGGCAGATTCGGTTAGGTATACGTTGAACGTCAGATTAACGTACACCGGACGGTGAAATATTTCCGCTTCCTTTCTCGCGTTGAACACGCTTCGTCCTTTTAGCTCCGAACAATAGATGGGGGGCCACGTTTATTTCCGGACAGGATTATATTGGCTTCTATTGCCGACTCGATGAACCCATGATCGGATCGGATCAGCTAACGAATAAAAACACGATCTCGCGATCGTTTTCATCGTAACACGTTCGTACGACTCCCGTTTGCTTCTGGCTGGTCTGGATATCGATATAGGAACGCTGTGCTGTGACTCGTGGCATGCAGGACTGTGTGCGTGCATGTGTGTGTGAACGAGCGTGTGGTAGTTGATGGAAATTCTTCTGTTACGAGGAATATCAATTCTGTCTCCGAATACGGAGCGAAAAAGGGTAATTGTTTCGTGTACTCGCGATAGGAAGATTAATGTTTATCGTAAAATATCGCAATATGATCGTTGTTCGATGTCTCGTAACTACTCAATTTTTTTCTGTTTATTGCTTTGGAAAACACGACCAATTACTGCGCGTAATAAAGTAAATTTATGTTTCACATGTAAAGATAGCTGTGAAACTTTACACAATTTACTTTCTTCTCGGATTAATGGTTGTGGTATAAAGTACAAGATTGTCGATGAATATCTGACAGCGAACAAAAACATTGATTCTATCAACGATCGTAAGCGCACTAATTCTTTCGAATAACCTATTTTTGAAGCTAAGTACGACTAGTGGAAGGAAATTGATAAAACACCGTTAGATTAGGCAGCTTTCGGCTTTCTTTCATCTCGTTTCTTCTTCATATATCTTCATTAACATAAGATTCAACATTACAGATAAGCTCTGTGCTCTTATCGAATATCATATTTTCCTTTACCCTTCCTCGAGTTTCTCAAAGGAGAAAACCAAGCTTACGAAAAGTTTATTCCTCTAAAACGATTCCATATATATAAAAGAGTGATCCGGAAATCAAATACGAGAAGATTGAAGCGTACTTCGTTGTTACTTCATTCGCGACATACCTCGCACGATTTAAATCAACGAACGAGGCAAAACCGTATAAAATTTGCCAACAAGTATAACTAACAAGTAAATCATTCGACAATCGCGACCGACCGTGCATCTTTATGCGTTAAATATCCGACTGTCTCGCGTTTCAATTTTTCCTACTTTCTAACATCTGATCCCATTGTTTTAGCCATGAATTATATAGAAAGCCGATATTTTAGGAATCTAATCGATAAGAAGCGATATTCCGTAGACAAGTTTGGTTGTCGAGGTCGGAGATACCAGGTTAACGGAGGTCAGGATCCGTGTTCGGGTCGCGTCGAGGCCATAGAAAAGCGGATCGAGATCAAAGTAGATTGCGATCATTCGTCGCGAGCCTGCTGATGTACTTTGACTCGTTTCTTCTTGCGAGCGTAGCTTAAACGGTCGCTCCGCTGCAGCTTGTATCCACGCAGGTGTAGGCCTTATGACAATATTATGAGCGCCCGTGCAAGTCGCTTGTCGATCCTGTTTTGTAACCCCGCCAGTGCAGCTCTTCGAGTTTATACGTCGACTTTTCTTCCGATAGCAAGCGAGTGAATGCGCGCGCGCGCGAGCTATGACACGAGCGTGTAGTTCTTGCACGCTATTAACGATTGATTAACGGTGAAAAGCGGTTCGATTTGGTTCATTCTTTCTTCTCGATATTATCTATTTGGACGGAAGGTGAATCATTTAAAGATCTTTTTCCTTTTTATTAGGTTTCTTCGAAGAAATTCTAGTCAGCGCCAATTTTGTTATGCCAATTATGTACTTGAATTACCTGTTCGTTTCAGGATATATCGTTGGTGGTGATGTTTGATAATTATTTTCGATAAACGTTATCTGTTTTACGATGAATGATTCGAATAACCAAAATTGTATAACTGTAATAATCTATAAAACTTCTGTCTTTATAATTATTTTCATTACTCTGGTATTTTTGTATATTTTTAGTCTTAAGGTTTGTTTGTAATAGTGACGCTTGGTTTTAATCAAAACGCGTGATATTGCGGATCAATTAATAAAATAGCAAAACGGTACTTTTCGTTAATTTTCGTTTTTTTTTTTTTTTTAAGAGAAAGGAAAATTTAATTTCATTCTCTGTTTAGAAATTTTATTATTTTACCGGTCGACATGAATGTTTAATCTAAAAAAAACAGACTGGTTTCATAAAGATTAGATATGTAAAAGAATAGGACTCACTGGTGAATTCTTTAATCGCGTCGCCCAACGGGAAATGTCGTCGGAAACAAGTTTTCCGGCGATTTCCTGTTCGATAATTCCATCGAATAATTGAATCAAACACTCTGGCAATCGCTCATAAATCGGGCTCGGAACTAGATTGATCGTTGGTGAACAGGATCGTTTGCGAGTTACATTAAGTTAGGACAGTTTTATGAACATGTCATTCGAAGTTATTAATCCTGTTTGGAAATCTCGTCAGCACGGCTGCCGTCTCTTGCGTTTCGTATACGTATACGTTGTGTACCTCGTGCTCTCCCTCTTAAACACACGATTCTGCTCTGACAAAATCTTTTATATTGTATACACGAGTCTTTGTCAAAGATCAATTTCAAACGGATCAATTTTAATTCTTCCAAATCCAAGTACCGTATAATCTATTTTCAATGGAAATTCGTACGAATATTATCATATTGACAAGCGTGGAAATTTCCTGCCAACTCGTCTTTCTCGCTTTAAAGAATTACAAAAACCAGTCACCGGTCGGCTATTTTACAAATTCCCGTCCATCGATCGAGTGTTTGATGCAAAGAAAAGAATCGTGCAAAGGGGTAAATCAGAATCGTGTTCCACGACACGGCGTGTAGTTGAGGAAGATCGAACGTCCTAAGATCGTTCGTTTTAGTTATGCAGGAGCGTGTTGTGGCAAGAGCACGAATCGCTTCGATCCTCGCCTTAATATTACTTCACGTAAGGCTGCGCACTGTGTGCATACATTTCCACTCTATATATAGGCATTTACGAGGCGGGATAAACGCGTCAGATGGATGGTGCAACACTTTCTAACGTGCCTCTTGATCGGAATATCGGATTCGACGTCAATCCCGATTACGCGTACAGGGCAGATTCATCTCACGTTCCTTTTTTTCCTGCGGTTTAACGACGAAAGTGCACGCACCATGATGTTGTAGTCGGTATGTACCTACTTATACACCACGCACGCCCAACTACCTCGGCCGTGACACTCTTTTCATTTCGACGCGGCTCGTGCACTGTCTCCAAGAAACCTGGAGAATGTGAGGAAATTTTCGATGAAACACGCTCTCACACATCTTTTTTTCTTTTCTTTTCTTTCTTTCTTTTGGGCGTGGCGAAAGGAACCGACCATTCGAAATCCACGATTTCGACGGTCATCCCCTCTTTATTGGATTAATTAAGACGTTTTCATAATTTTACGAGTCCCCGTCAAATTTATTTCCAGTAATCGTGTCCGTGGAGAAATGTGAGAAAGCTTTTATGGTGTATCGATGGCTGTGAACGAATGAGTAGGATGAAACGTGAAATGAAACTTGGGGCTCAAGGTAGTTAACACGTTTATACATCGGCACTTGTATCACACCGGTTAAGGTTCGACGATATTTCAAAAATACACTGTAAAATATAATTTTAAAGATGTTTCACTCATCGATCCAGATAAAAAACTATTTAGATATATAGCAACCGCCTGTAACGATTTCTCAAAAAGAAGCTACATAAAGCGCGACAAATTTGAGATTGCCTTAAATCGTGGATTTGGAGCAACCCCAAGAGCAGAAATATTCGATTATCCGGTAATCCCGGATACGGAATCCCTTCTGAAAATTCGTATATCCGTCTTAGCCGTAAATTCCATAGTCGAATTGAAATTCAAGTTTAGATTTATTCTCGGCGACGGAAAAGGCCGCAGCTGCGCTTAGACCGCGGTGGATTTGAAACGAAGCCTCGTAGGTGTATACGATATACAAACGAACGAAAAAGGGGTATGAGTGATCGGGGAGGGGTCGATAATTGTGACAGAAATTCAATCCTTTGGATGGTGAACCTAATGCCCGGTAGTGACCGCCAATTCAATCAAGTGCCGACCAATCGTGGCCCTCGATACGGGATTTTAGCCTCGGATCGCGGCTGGGGATTTTGACACGGTCCACCGGGGCCAAATAAAATGCCCATAGATTCTATGATTGTGTACGCGTATACGTATATGCATATATATTCACCAAAACGAAAATAGGTATTAACTATTCAATGGCGCGAGCCTGATGAACCGAACTGTATTTGTGCGTAAGCCGTTCGTCAGTTTTGATCGTGCGGTGTACCCGTATCGGAGACAGATTTTCGACGTGGTAGCAGGACGTGCTCTGTTTTGAAAGGAGTTTCCAAAAAATCAAGAAAATCGTTTGGTTTCCACGAACGTAGGAGCGATATAGTCTTTTTTTTATATTTTTTATCTATTTCTTATGGAAGTCGCGTGAAATCGATGAAATCTTGTTTTTTTTTTGTTTTTTTTTTTAGAAAAGCTAGTTAGGCGAGGATCAAGTAAGATTCTCTAGTCTGGGATTAAGGGTAATACGTAACTCGCGTGATATTGGTTAATCTCATACTGCTTAATATAATGAGAGGATCGTGTTACATTGATTTTTATATCCACCTCGGCGATTATAATTTAAGCTATGTTGAGAATCGAAGGATACTTGCGCGTAACATAACAATCTCGCAACAAAAGGTAAAGCAAAGAACGATAGCAAGTTGCTCGCCTTTTCTATTTCGCACAAACCAACCGGCATTACGAGTTCGATCACGAATTCCACGTCAAACTAAATTTTCCGATTTTCCTTTGTATCGAGGGTCTCGAGCGAAGAGAAAGAGAAAAGAGCGCGTGGCTCTCTCAGTCGCTGCGTAACTCGGCCCGTAACAAATTAACAACACGTGTTTCGCATTCGCATCGGCGCGTTGCAAAGGCGACGCTAAACTTTATGGACCTGTGTTTCCAGCGTAAAGTCAGTCGAATCATAGCATCCGTGCAAACTCCACTTTACCCAGAGGGGAACCATATCCCGCGTACGACGCGTGAAGGCGCGCAAATGACACGTTATAATCCTTAATCATCATATGGTTATCTGCAAGTGTATACGTACATATGAATTTTCCAATTACTCAAATTTCTTTTGCATACAGAGATAAAAGCAAGTGAGCTTAATCTTAAAAATAAACAACAAAAATCACTTTAACGAAACTCTTAGATCAGTTATGTACTTGTACTTAGGTACAGCAATACACTTACGTAGATACTTTATGTATGTTTCCTGAAGAACAGAGAAAGCGTACGACACAACTCCGCAGTTTAGCGTTACGGTAAACGCGTGGTCTAACAGTTTCGAAACGGAGCTGCGATCGTTGTAAAATTAGCTTTTAAATTTCGAGTTGAACGTTATAAGCTGAGAGGAGGATCAAGTCTAAACGAAAAACGACGCGAAATAACATCTGCGTTTTATCACTTACCGCTATTTATCGAGGGAAAACGTTGTTCGATGTCTCGACAAAGGGGCAATGATTAAAAGAGTCGATTTTAATTCGACCGTGATGAAAATTTAAATCTATGCAGTATTTCATAGAGACGACGATTTATTTGAACGATACTCCGGCGTCTCGATTCTTCTTTATTAATTTCTCATAATCAGTGACTAATGCTCGTTGATAGCGCCATTTCTTACTCATATAAAATGTTACAAGTTCTGAATCATTCCAATATCAATTCCTTTTCAAAAATAGCAGCACGATTAAAAGAAAAATCGAGGGTGTCGGTTGTAAACTCTCGCTCTACTGACACATAAATAATTAAAAGAAAGTACGAATTTCACTCTCAAGCCTAGGCGTGCTTTCATGCGGCACTTTTAGGCGTTCGAACGACTGCACGAAATGCATTTCGTAACGTTCACCCCGGTGTAGACAGCGTAGACCTTGCGACGTGTCGCGAAAGGTATTCCTAGCTAGTTTTACGCGAACAATTAAGACACCTGCGCTAATTTCTCCATCGTGGGAGGCGTTACGAGTGGCGGTCGTTTCCTGGTAACACCGGTATCACCGGTGAATCCAGTTCACTCTGCGTGCACGCCATTTCCGAGTCACGTAACCGAAAAATCTTCTATTTTAACGGACACGACGAACATAATTCAGAAAAAAGAAACGGTTTCTTAGCTTCAACCATTGGAACAGCGTTTCTTTCGCAGGAATCTGGGATACATATTACATTTGATTTCATACGTAAAAAGAGAGAGAAAAGCTTGCAGGAAAAGACTTAGACTCGAGTGATATATAAAATCGAATATAAAAAAGATAAATAATTCGTAGAATGAAAGTTGATAAAAATTGTAGCAACGTTGGCGGTTTTTAAGTTCAGATCGGAGGTTAGAATTAAGCAAGAATCAGATCGAACGCAATATCAAATTGCGTGCATAAAATAGTCACGGTGTAACGAGAAGTTAGAAGACTGCGAAGCAGTAAGAAATCGAGTATCTACGAAAAAATCAGCTGGCCGTGTAAATAAAAATACGAATTTCCCGATGGTATGAAAATTTAGGATATTTCCTGATTACGATACCACGATCCCTAAGATAAATAAACCGAAAGAGACTTATCCTGAAACCCACTACTACATAGAGCTTTGTCAAGAACAACAAACTCCGTTAGATTTTTCGTATTCTTCGTTTCTTTCCTCTTACATAAAACACGTAGACGATCGCTTTGCCCGCGACACGTAACGTGTCGTAAAGCAGGCTGAGAGTCAACCGGAAAGTTCTCTTCTCTGTTGCTCCGAGGCGCGATTCAAAACTGTTCCGGCGAGGTGGAAGCGGTAGCTGCTCACTGAATGCCTTATGAACCAGACGAACGGACATCCTGGCGTTACGTAACTTTGACCAGCGACGAATAACCTTCTAATCTTTTCATTCCACGCCATTCGTCAACTACTCTCTCCGATTTCTTTCTCTCTCCTTGTTCCTCTAGCGCTTGTTGCTCTCTGTCAGTTTTACATTTTTTTTCTCTCTTCTTTTTTTCGAGTAGCCACCTTTCTCCGGTGAACAGCGAGACGATCCTCGAACGAGGTCACCAGACGGTGTCCGTGCCAAAATCACCTGGCAAAAATTGACACCTACGTGATGCGAAGAATCGCAGCGTTTATACAGATCACGTTGTTGGCCACGAGTTCAGCCCTTGAACGTGAAATCATCCGTGAGAAAGTGTACCACGCGGTTAAGTTGCAGCTTTTCGCATCTCTTATGACGCGTCTAAAGTATCATGTTGTTTGCGTTACGTGTCGAATCTGTTATTCGTACAGAGAAAAAATGTATTATTTGCTTTCTGTGCGAAGGACTTGGATTTCTGAAACATTTTTGTCAATTTAAGATTTATAGAAACTAAGATTCGATTATTACGAGTATCGCTAGCATTGAATCGTATCTATCGACGCTAACAGGAAAATTTACGTTTTGTCAAACATATCATAAACTTTCCAAATATTTGTACCTCAAAAACCGGTACTCATCTTTCCCCACAGCAATTTCCATGAAAACAAATGTATCTTTGTTGCATTCTCACGATCGCAATTTCTCTTTTTCGCGATAATCGCCGTACACCGGATACTATGAGCGTCGGTTGTCTCTCGCAATGGGTAACGGGAATACCAGAAAACAATACGAAGATACGAACGCAGCTCGTCGACGGTATAGTAATTTCTCTGATTATTCTGTTAACTTTACCTCAGTGTCAATGGTTCTTTTGTTAGCATCCTATCCTTTCACCACCCGATACGACCAGCTCTCAAGGATTTTACCGATCCTTGCTTTCGATCGTTGCTTACCTGCCTGTCTACCTGAAGCACGACCGTTCATGATGTATATACTGATAAAACACTCGATCCAGTTATTTAACTCTCGATTATCTGACCTATTTGTGGAACTAGTTTTCGATGCAATCAACGATTTAACCCTTTGAGGGTGTGAAAATAAAACGAGTGAAAATACAGTGGGGAAAATCATAGTTTAATTTAATTAATTTAGAAAATAGTTACATACCTCTTTATCTTCGAGATTTCTTTTGGTACTAGGTACAAAAAATACATATCTACTTTCAACTTTTTTGTAGAAAATAAATATTTATAATTTCAGTCGATGATAGAGTTTGGTAGGTATCGTGTTTGACAGCTTTCGCGAATCTTTCTCGAGTTACTTAACTGATTTACTTAATCCTGCTGCGATACTCGAACTTTCTGCTATCTCAATTTCGCTTTGGTTTTAATCGAAAAAGGATTTGCAACGTCTTAGGGAAATCTTTAACATACAGATGAAGCAAGAAATCACGCGTATCGCTGTAACAATTCTCCCTTCTGTTCTTCGAACTTGGGAAATTTTCTGGCCGATAGAAAACTACGATTGCTTTGTAAATGATGCGACAAATTGTGACAGAGAGAAGTTGAAGCCCAGTAGGATACGAGTCTGCGTAAATACCTGTTCTATTGTAACAGACGGAAGTACGGTGTTCCTCTGGCCCCTGAATGAGGGATACAATGAAACTGTGGTTCAAGCAGTGGCATAATGATCATTACCGTTATATCTCTCTCGAATCGAGCAAAAAACCAGCATCGAATACTTCATTGTGTCCATAAGGTCGCACCTTTTTGTAAGTTTGCTTGGTTGTCACAGGTAGAAGGCAGGAAAATATTACGCAATGATATTACTTTCAAAAATTATGCTATTAAATACTGTTCTGAATATTTTGTCTTCATTCAGAGAATTTTCACACAATTGATCGGAGCGTTATTCAAAATTATAACGATAGTATCAATATTCTTCCCCAAAAGGCTATCTTCGTTTCGTAAACGAAACATTCGTCTCTAAAATCTCTAAAGTTTATTCCCTATTTTGCAAGTTTATTTATTACGATTAAATCGTCGCCTGTTGTTACACCATACACCCTCTTAGAAAACCCGTGTTTCAGCCAGGGTCGCGACAATTCATGCCTTTAATCGTGACTCGATATCAAGCATACGTTTGACGCGTCGAATATGATGAGAAAAGGCCAATCTGCGAAAAGACTCGGGCATTGTACTCGTGTTCATGCACCGAAGCACAATCATATTCGGCAAATTGAGCGAGAAATCCGACGCATTGGTTAAATCCTTTCTTTCTGGCACGATTCAGCCAGGCTTTATAGACTTTCCAGTCGACCGAGCATCGATACAATTCGCCGTGTTTACATGCCTGACTTGGTCACTGTTCCAGCCAAGTCATTCGGGACACGTTTCCATCCCATATTCGATACGAGGCGAATCAATTAGATGCTCTTCAATTATAGGAGCGTGCACATGCGTGTGCAGCAGACATACGCACATGTATATAGTCGACCATCTGGGAGAACGATAGATGAAAAAGGCATTTGACGATTCCGATGATATTTTTGCGACGTTTGTTGCATACGCGTGTGTTTTCTTGGCGAATACCGTTTCACTTGGTATATGTAATTGTTATCATCACAGGTGCAGAGTCTATTTAAAGATCGGCCCCGTTAATCGCCGAGTGTACAGGGTTAGATCGAAGATATTGGTTGGCTGGTCAGAGGCAGCTTTGATGAATTCTGTTTAGCCTCGTTTGCAGCGTCTTTGCGTTAGTATTCTGTCACGACATCCGCTGATAACGATTCTTCTTTGAACGTGCGCTGTTTACTATGGAAGTTGGTTAAAAGAGTCATGGTTTTTTCATTAGCTGAATTGAGATTTGTATTTTGCTATTTCATAGGAGCCATGTGACAGAATTTTAGAACTGTTTCTGATATATCGTTGTCGATAAAGTAATTTTTATATAAAGGGATATATTACGAGAGACATGTGCGAAATGTTCCTCTCTCTCTCTCTCTCTCTCTCATATTCTATATGATTTCTCTCAACGTGAAATATTCTATTGATCATAATTTTGATCTTCTCTGCTCTGAAAGAAGTGTCGTCGTAAAACCAAATTTTTGGCAATAAAATGTCGTTTAAACGAGATCTTTTTCTCCGTGCTGCTCGCGTAATACCTTACGAAACTAACGAAAGTCGTCGACGTAAGATACTTAAAAACGCGAAATGTTAAATTCCCTTACCAGAATGTAAAGTCTTACTACGACGAAAAACGAAGTCCCACCGTATATTGTCCGCTAACAGATCTTACGATTTTGATATAGGAATTTGCAATTTTATTTTCTTGCTGATATTTTCATAATTATTAAACGTTAATTGTAAGCTATATCGAACGATATATCTTATTTTAGTTCTACCTTAAAGCAGATTTTGTAATCTAAGTAAAGGACTTTTCTTTTATTGTCAATATATATGTCTCTTTATCGGAACTTTATCTTTATTTGTCTTTGTCTTTATTTATCTTTATTTGTATCCATCATATTATTAGAAATCGTAAATGTTTAAAATTTCAATCGATTCGAGCAATATCCATCGTGGTCGTCCTTACCATATCCATCGATCGTCTAGGAAAAATTAAAAATCGTCAAAAGGGAAAAACTCGGGTAAACGACATGGATATAATTACTGGCAACACTGGCTACGATGTTGCCGTGGAGCCGTGGTAAGTGGGCCAACCAGTGTGTGGGTCAGTGCCAAACCGCGTCTCGAACTCGATCTCGACGAGGGATGAGGCTTTCTCAGGGCCAGCGACCGTTGGCCTACCGAATGAACTCTCATCGCGGATCTGCCCGCCATCGATTCGATCTACGATCTCCTCGTCTCGCGTTACATCGATCCATCGTAACGGATTACCACAGCCGCAGGCCAAACCGTGATCGTTTGTCTCTTAGGATATATGGTACTCTCGTTCACCGATGCTCGACTTTTATGCTCTGCTTTTTCTACAAACACGGCCGCCACCTCTCTCTTTCTCGACGTTTAATTGGAGCCTCGAACTGTATCGACGAATAAGCAAACTCGCTGGAAATGTTAATTAGAAGACGGTTGGGCTAATTGGCCTGCGCTGGAAGAAGAGAACGAACTAGGCAGAACTGTGTAATTGGATTTCTGAACCGTGAATACGATGTTATTGGGGAAAGGAGTTTGATAACGATGGACGGAAGTTCGCCGAAGAAATCAGCCAACTTCTTTCGATATCTTGTAGTTCAGACGAAACTTCTTTTTTTTTCTTTGCGCCTGTCTTTACGAAGAGGAAGTCAGGGAATTATTGGATTTTTACGGCTTGGATATATTGTTCGGATTTAACGAGACCTAGGTAGAAATTGGAGAAAGTGTGTGATTGAAATTAGCTTCGTAAATTACGAAAATAATAAAGTTTCTGAATTAGATACGAATGTACGTTATTAACCAAAAGTTTGCAATTTCCTTGTGCTATAGAACTTGAGAGATCCAGTTCCAGGCAATTCTCGAACGTTTAAAAACATTCCTTGGATTCTGTTACTCTAGAAAAATCTTCGTTGCAGTTGCAGCATTAAATATGTATCTTTAGAGATTGTTTGCGATCGTTTTTGATTGAGATTTGTTCGATCGTTTTATGAGATTGTAATGGGATCGTTCGTAATAAAATCTACAATTATCCGTTTGTCTGCTTCTGATTAACGAAATTGATTTACAGTTAAATCGTAATCAAATTGCTGCTAATGATAAGCTGTACGCACTACAGACACATAGACGCAAGAAATTCTAATGGAATTTATGTCTAATGGAATAGGCATTAGCGATAGAATTTAAAATAAAGGAAAAATTACAGTATACGGATGAGATGTCAGTCGAACGAGATCAAAGTCTCGTTTTTTTTTTCTCTTTTCGGGTGTGAACGATACTTAAATCACTTTGAGACACGATGCTCTGTGCAAAGCGGTCTGGTGGCCTTAGGCTGTCGGTCACTGACACTGTTTCACAACCCGTGCGACGAGCTGCGACGGTCGTGTGTCACGTGACGGGGCGAGGTAGAATCGAAAAGTAAGTGAAAG
This sequence comes from Bombus pyrosoma, assembly GCF_014825855.1. Taxonomy (NCBI): domain Eukaryota; kingdom Metazoa; phylum Arthropoda; class Insecta; order Hymenoptera; family Apidae; genus Bombus; species Bombus pyrosoma. Next base: position 3,926,515 of record NC_057780.1, on the reverse strand, counting down.
ATTCGTAAAATTGAAACGGTCGTTCGCCAGAGTGTTGTGTGTCCCCCCTCTGAAATCGTATTAGCATTGCACGGTCGCGTCGACTTGGCGCAAGCACTCGTGAAAGGAAACTGAATTTTAATCTCGAACCGGTGCCGCTAAAGCGGCCAATGTTCCCCGACGCCGCACCGTACCGTCGCTATCCCACGTGATTCTTTTAATTAAACTGTATCATTGGCCAGCGGTCTATCGGAACGTCAAAGAAACTTTTAGAAGTCGAAAAACGAGTTCCAGCGTATCTCTTCCAGTGCGAAAAGTCAGCGACGTCGTAAAACGATTTCCATACTCTTTCAACAAAATAGTATCGAGCTATATAAACTTCTTCCAACGTTCTCATCGTACGTTTAACGACGTCGCTAAAAGAATATGAAATTCATCGCACGAGGCATAGCCAACAGATGATTTCCTGAACTCCTGCGTGTTTGAACGCGAACTCTTATTGCGTAAACGAAACGTACACGGAAATTAACGAAAATTGATAAACTTCTCACACGTATGATCAGCAGCGGCACGAACTATTTATCCCTCGAGGAACTCGCGTAAATGGAATGCGTTTGCTTAGAAAGTAAGGAAAACCGAAGGACTAATTTCACTGGCAAATCTGTACACGTGCGGCAAAACAACCAGCCCATTGAAACGCCGCGCCGTCTCGACGGATGTATTTTAAGAAGACGGTTGTTCCAACGAACGTTTAAGGAACATCGTAATACGTAGAAGCTTCTTCCGAGAGTCCATTTTTTTCGAGTACTTCATAAACAAAGTTGGACGAGAGTTCTCGGAGGATCGCCTGTTCCGCGGCGTAAAAAGCGACAGCCTCTCGAAAAGCAGAAGAAGTAGTTGCGGCGCGTTCATTGTCTCGTTCGATTAGCCAAGCGGAGACCGAAAGGCCACCTTCACTTGGTGAAGGAGTTCGACTTTTCCGCGACCTTGAGGAGTTTGAGCATAAACTGGCGACGAGCGGCGAGAAGGCGACGTCTCACTACGACTGACTGGTCCACGACAACTCTCCAAAGGGCGTTCTAAAGTCGGCCTTAAGGTCGTCCAGTGAACGATAGAATCAGATATTTCTCTGCGAGTTTCGTTCCTCCGTCCACCATTATTCCGTAGGATCGTGTTACGTTTCACCAACCATTTTTCACGAACCCTCGTATGAAAAGGACCTGCAGTTCTGTTTGTTAAATCGTTACCATATTTTCTTTGGCTTTTGCCTCGTCGTCGACAAGACTAGAATCTGCGTGAATGGCGTTGGAAGGAACTAAGGATATGGTTCGAATTTCGACGCGCTGGAGAAAATGGGAAACTCGTGAAAGAAGAGAGTTTTGTTTCGTTATTGATGTGAGACAACTTGGGATATTTTTCTACCAGTTTGCATATATATATTATTATTATTTATTTTTAGTCCGTGCCTTTCGGCTTTGGACGAACTTTCGGTTTACATTTCTTACATTTATTGTATTGCACTCCGTAGCATATTTTTTCCTTTAGCAGCTAAAACTAATGACTACAAGCTATGCATATATATATATATATATATATATATATATATATATATATATATTTATCGATCAACTTGAAACAAATTCGTACAAAGAAAAACAAAACAGAATTACGGGTTATAAAAACCATCGTCGAATCTTGTAACAATTTTTAACGTCATATCTCACAATTACAAATTAACAACTATTATTAACAAGGGCGTCTAACGTTCCAAATTCCAGTTCGAAGTGGAAATTGCCAGCATCGGGCTGAAACGAGCGTCGCTTCTATCAGTCGTATTAAAGACCATACGTATACATCAAAGCTATTTAGCCTCGAATAGATTACAGCGTAGCAGTCGTTAAGACGTATATAATCGACGAAACTTTATTCGTTCGCCGGCAGAACACCGATCCAAAGCTTGGCTAATGGTCGCCACTTCAAAGTCGATTCGGCTTCAAGTGAACCAGAAGAAAAAAAGTTGGATAAAAAGAAAACGTGAATGTTGGCCAGGACACGCAAGCGACTGATATAGAAAACATGGTCGAAATCCTGGCCACGAACGCAGCTTGTCTCACGCGTCTAGGAGGGTTAACAGTTGGGTCAATTCGTCAACTAAACCAGTTAGTCGGAAGAACAGATGCGATCGTTTGAACCGATCGCCCGTTTAACCGAATTATCCCCAAGATCGATTGAGAATCAACCGAACGTTGGCTCTGTAGAAATGTTATTACAGCGAAACGTTTGTTACGTTCGAAGTGGATATTCGTGTAGCATAAACCAAAGGAAAATGAAAACATACGAGTTTATATACTTTCAGCGAAATTTGTACAACTTTTACGGCGAAGCATGCCACGCTAGCAGAGATTTCAAAAGTTTGCACTCCTCGAATAAACGGCCTGCCAATTAATCCTTTGGCCGTTTCATTTTGTATCAAACTTCAACCCTGCTGCCTTCTTCCGGTTATTTTCGCTGCGATAATACTTTTCGAGTTGCGTTTCAAAGTAAAATCTTTTTCACCGGAATGCAAACTTTCAGATATACGCGAATCGACGATGCATTCGTCAATCACGAACGATTATTGCGTTGTTCGTTCAAATTCTTACACGAGGCGTCCGTTAATTGCCGCAACGCAGTCGATTGCGCAATTGCTTTGTTTTCTCGCGTCCGCAATAATTCGCAACAATAACGAGCATTACGCTTCCGCAGCTCGACGAACGTGATCGTGAAACGTATGTTCATAATCTACGAAGGCGAAACATTCGCAACGAGCGAAAAATTTTCGTCACCGCGAACTTTATCTCGTCCCGGTATAAACAGTAACGACAGGCGCGTGCTAATTGTTCGATTATACTCGATTACCCTGGTGAGAAAAACGAGAATGGCGGCGGGGGATATTTTTGTCGAGCCGTAGGTAATTAATAATTCGCATCGAGAATAATTAGCACGCCACGTTAAACGCAATTAGCGGCTGACCGTATCGCTGACACACGCCTGTTACTTCGTTCGTGTCAAGGTTTTTTAAAGATCGTTAACCCTCTGTGATATTTTATTTCCCAGTTTTTATAAATCTTTGACCCTGCCTAATGCCATGTAAACTACGGCTCACGTACTTTGTATATCTATATTTCTGAAATTTTCTTTCATTTCTTATTTCTCGCTGCGTGCTTTCGATTTGTCATTTCATTCCATCGACATATGTACTTTATTCGTAACGTACTCGTAGAATCTCAACAGTACGTAGATTTTCAAAAGATCGTTATGTGACATGCTGTAAATAATAGTAAATAACGAATTATGATTTTAATGTTTCTATAAGTTCTACATTAGATACTTGGATTATTTTGCGACGTAATATTTGTTGTGACATTTTCTAGCAATGATACGATACGTTCTATACTGTGTAATATCAATCAGGAAATATTCGTAATTCGTTCCACTATTTTACTACCATGAACACATCTCTCGCATATCGTTTGCAATCGTTTATTTTGACATTTATTTCCACAAACATTCAGCGTCCTAATTGGAGTACGTTAAAACAAACTTCAACAGCCATAAGCCGTTTCAAGGTAAAACATCACAACCAATGATCGAACCTGGGTCAAATTTGAAACGAGCAATTATTTCTTCAATTATCTTTTTACAATTATTTTTCGTTAATAATACGTAATTAGTAGGCAATGGTACGTTAATTACATGGAAATCGATCGATGAATTGCAAAAACAATGTGATTCTTACAATTGGAATCTTTTTTGATAATATCATCGCATTCTGTTTAAACGATACTGTTCAATGAACTTTGCAAATCATTTCACGATATAGAAGGAAAAAGAAGATCGCAAGCAAATTTAATCTGAAAATTTAAGACGAAAAGATGAATTCGTTGTTTCCATTTAAATAACAAATACGTTTAATATATTCCCTATCAAAGGTCAAAGGTCCGAAGTAACAATCGATGTCTGATTTCGAAAGATTTATTCCGTCCTTTAGAAATCAAGTATCGATTTCTTTCCTTTCAGACAGAAGACATCAACGGGCCCTAACACACGAACAAAAATTGCCGTTATCTTTAATACTTTCGGAGAAAACAGTCTGTAACACTTTAGGCGGAGCTCCTATATAGGTCGCAACAGTAATCCCTGCTAATTGTTAGATACGGTCAAGTAACTCGTTCAACAGCTTGTCGAGAACAAAAATCAACATTTTTTAAATGGTATAAAATTTGGAATTTCGCTAACAACTGATTGATGCAGTTATACTTTCTCGTATATGAAAGCTAAAGATTCAGAGATATTTTAAATCTTTCGCAAATGTTATATTTTCAGCAACTTCCACGACCCATTTTTCAAATTTAAACTCGTGTAAGAAAATCACAGATATTCCGATCGTTCGCCACTGCTAACAACAAGATGTACATATTTCTATCAGAGATCTTCGTAATATTAAATACCCATACACACACACACATCGTATAACAGTTTTTTTCTTCTTTAACGTGATCGATAATTCGCCGTAGAACAAAATTTAATAGGTAATACTGATTTAATAAACGATCATCGACTGATCGTCGACTAAGGAATAGTCGATTAAGTACAATTAGAGAATCGTATGCCACACGCAGTACGTAGTCCACTTCTAACAACTGAAACTCCATGCAGCTAAATAATGCCGGGACAGGTCTGGCCGGCATATTCGTCAACCGACTGAAAAACCGCGAAAAGGAAAGAAATAGAGGAACGAAAGAGGGTCGGTAAAAGATCTACGAAGAAAAATACGTACGCCTCCAGTCACGTGCCCGCGGCATAAAGCGACCCAAGCTTCAAAGGTGTCGGCGTGCGCGAACGTTCCAGAGCTGTCTGAGCATCTCCGTGGAGGTAACGTAAGAGAAAACGCGATGAAAGCTCGATCATCGTCGTGCTCGAGGAAAGATGTTGCACGCAGAAAGCTCGTCCTTTTATCTCTGAAAATTCTGTAGACGATCTACGTACTTACATACAGGTTGGCCCGGGGCCAAAAGTTTCCAGACAGTTGGGCGCATTACTTGACATGCCACGGGGCAACGTTATCGAAGGAGAAGCTTCGTCGTCCCGGTGGGAATAATATTTACGGCTGCTAGAACGGCGATAGAAAGAGGATTGAGGATCACGTCGACCACAGAGAGGCCACGAACAGAAGCCACGTCTGGCTTATCTTTGGCCCCTTCCCCTTGTTATCGAGCGTTTCGCGTGATATTACGCCTCCTAATCGTGGGTGGTATAGGTGCATTGCTCGTAGGCTGTAACGGTGTCCAAATTGCGTCAGTCTTGATCCTTTAAACGATACTTCAAGGGGGAAGTTCCTATTTTTCCACCTTTTTTGTTTTCTTGGGAAAATAGAGGGATCAAGGTCAAGGTTAGGGATGATTTAATTTGAAAATACGTCTCTTCTTGTGTCTTTTAATTGCTGTTTGACGAAGCATCGATAGTAACGTTATTAGAACTTTCGAACGTTCTTCGGCCCAGAAAATATTTACCACGTTGAAAAGAAAAATATCAAAGCAAAGAATTTATTTAATTCGAATTTGTTTTACGACAATTTATGAATTCTATCGTAATCCATCACCGGCGTGATCGATATCACAACAAGCGATGTTAAACAGACCACGTGTTGAACTGTTTTCTTTTTTCAAACGTAATATACGTCCCCTAAAGGCGTCCTCGGGCAGCCAATAATATTGCCAATACTTCAAGGTTCCCAACATCGTTGTATAATATTGACAATATACATATTGATCTTTTTAATTGCCAACCTTGAGATATCGACGATATATGTATACTTGACAGCTTGAGGGCACCGTAACAGATACGTCATTTTAACAGAGCGAATAATCTCTTGTAACAATGGAGAAGATTCCTCGATGAAACAAGGAATTCTCGAGAGCGGCATGGTTGATTTAGTCGATGGCAGTCGAAAGCTGGCGGCTTCTGAAGTTATTTCGGCTTATCTTGGCTCAACTTGTTATCCCGTGGCGTACAAAACTATTCGATTTATGGATTTCTTTGGAGCGGCGGCAGATGCTGCTCGTACCGCGATAAATTTCAAACAAAGAGTAGAAGAAAGAGAGAGGGGGTGGGCAGAATGTAGGGTGAGCTCTGGTTCACGTATTAGGAGAGATTTATACGTAAAATTCGCGCGCGAGGAACGGCGCGTGAACCTCGTGATAAAATGGTTCTGGTAAGGAAAACATTTCGAAACATACTCGATCATGGTATTAAGGGCAAAAAGGAAGGAGAAGAAAGTGTTTACGATGGGAGGAAAGAAACTTGAATGGATCTTGGACTTTAGGGATTCGTAGCGTAAAATATTGTCGACGCGTTTAAGATTTCAATTGTTGTTCTTGTGGTTCCAATTGCAACGGAGAACTATAAATGAAGTATGAAATACGCGTATAACGATATTGCTAACGGAATTGGATATTGCCAATGAGAACTTGTAAAATCGTCTAAATTTAATATTCGAATCTGAATTTCAAATATTCAGGGAGAAGGTTTAACTTGAAAAATCCTACTTCCTCTTCTCGTATTACGATATTTGAGTTTTGAGATTGCAACATTTCGATTTAGATTTTGAATCGCAAAATTCGTTTGTGTCGCGCTCTTTGAAAGAAAAATGTTGAAAGTTTGTTCGCGTACTATACTTACCATTTATTCGTACGATTACGAGACGACAAAAGAAAAGATAACCGTTAGCCCTGAAAAAGAAATTTATGACGAACGTTAGGTGAGATAAGTGTCTTCATAATTCACGCAGTACATCAAACATACAGCGTCAAATATACGCGCACGAAGATAAACTTTTTCCTCCGATCGCGATCGCTTGTAAACGTCGAATTTCGAACTTTCCTCCTCGAGCCGGTAAATTCACGTCGCGTTTGACGCCCGTCTAAGTTCTTCTTTCAAGTTCGTTGATTTATTCCTCGGGGAACAAATGGAAATCGTGACGATAAGTTATTTTTATCGATTCGAACTCGATATATTTTATTAGACGTTATTTGCGTCTATTACGAATACTGTACGTGTCCTACATTTCACTGAGAAATGACAAACAACGTGTCGCTTATTGTGACACGAGTCATAAATTATTACGCGGTACGAATAAGTCGGAATTTTCTTTCCTACTAAATTAAATGAAATTTTACAAATAAATTTTTCAAATTATAGATCACCTCGTTATTCTATTCGTAGGATCGTAAAATTATAAAAAAAGCAGTCGATAACACATAACTTTGTCGATTTGCTAGTATTATTCGTTTCTAAATTGTTATACGAAAAAGTTCTGACAATAACTTTTATCGCTTCTTTATTTAATCAAGATGAGCCGATCGCAATTCCCAATGTTAAAATATTCGTTTCTCATTTTTGTCCACTCGGTGTACTCGTCGGGCCCGCAAAACCGTCAAAGCAAACTGCGGTAGGCGCTTCTTGGTTTACACATTATTTCAGTAGCTCTAAGTTCGCGCTTGTTATTAACGGTCTCGTAAAAAGGCCATGATTTATGGATTCCTTCGTCGGAAGCGTGTTTCGAGAGCGTGAAACGTTTCTCCCCCTTTGCATCTACATTCGACATGAAAACAATGAACGTGGAACACGTATACGCGTATCGAAGACCGTAGATAAACGAAAGACGCGAGCCAACTATCACAGTTGATATCGTTTTATTCGTCGCTGTGGGTCCCCAAGTATATGTCCGTTTTAATTGTTTAATCTAACGACGTTCCACGTTACATTAAAACACATAATACGTTATCAGTAAAATAAAAGGAAATTGCAGATTTTTATGCTGTGTATTTACACGAACGTAAATAAAGAAACAGAGCAGCACTCTAAATAGAGATTTCTTCCACCTACTAAATATTGGAATAAATATTCCGCTTTGAATACTTTCCCAGTTTTCTCGTACAGTGCGCGTTCTATATACACATTTTTATAGCTTTACATTTTCCACAAACGCGTAAAAATACGCGGACTAATAACAACATATAATATACACACGTAAAAGCTTCTTATAGTAAGCGTACAAATACTTTCGCGAACCAGTGTAATTATATTAATAAAAGAGGATAACTCGTATCTTGATCGATGTCGCGTTATTCTACGATACGTCTTACTGTACGCCTCCGATCTCTCGTAACAATTCGTTTTAATAGGCTCGACGATCCCGTTCGTTCCTCAAGGGCATTTATTAGATCCCTTAGTTTGCCGCACGTGTTCCCGCCGATCCTCGTGGATCTTTTTTATCTTCTACGTTTTCATTAATCTCCGCGTCCACTTGTGTACACGTATTTTTACGTCGTTTCGAGGCCCGTCCTCCCCGGCGACGCCTAACCATCCAACGAATTTATGCGTCTGGCAATAATACGTTAACTTTTTCGAACTGATGCGTGCCTGCTGTAATGTTTTTGTAGGGTGGCCTATTAAGTGACATATGGATCGTTCGTTTGCCACATTGCCTGCGAGGTGATAAATGATTGTCCGGGATTTAATTAGCTCTGGCATGCGCACGAAATCGTTTGAAGCCAGTTAGACAGGAATGTTCTCATGGGGCGCCGTTGGAAAAGTACCAGCGTGTGTTTTAGGAGATTCTATCGATACGGTTCGTGCTTCGTACGCTAGAAAATTGCCACCTTTTGAGAATTTCAAGATACAGCGTCGTGGAACAGACATCAGTTAACTTAAGATGGAACAACAAATGGAATAAAAATGTTATTCGAACAATTGTTGAAATGAAAGTTGCCGAGCTCGATTTTATATCGTATATTATATATATTAGGGCCACTAGAGAGGAAAATCGATATCCCTTTCTCGGAGAGATTAAAATGGAAAATATTAAAATGGACATTTTTGTTTAGAGTCGGTAAAGAGACGGAATTAAAATTCTGCTTGAAGATAAACGTTATTGTATTATTTTCAGAAATCAATTATTCGCAAATTACCGACTTGCCAAACATTTGAACATTTCAAACAATAAAGAGTAATAAATGATCGTAAACCTTTTGTGTGTAAGAAAGACACTTATTAGCGGGTATTGTTCATCCTTGAAGCAACTCGATAGTCAAATTCTCTTATTAGATTATCGGGAAGTAGGAAAAGAAATTTACTTAGACTTAGACATCAGAATATAAACACTTGCGATAAAAGCAAACACCGTTGGTGATAACAATTGTCTGAATTGTACGGTTTCGGAACAGGAATTCCACGCACCATGAAAGAACAGCTTTATTTTCTTGGTAAAATTAAATAACAGATATTTAAACGGCAAACATAAATTATTATTTAAATATCGTTGTTTGAAACAAAGTGACAGAGTAAATAGTAAATAGGATACAAATTTTATTTGAATAATTAATTTGAGGAATTAAAATTTTTTAAATCTGTAATCAAATTATTATTTCCGAAGAAAATTGTTAATTATCGTCGTTGAAAGTAAACTGTCGGATCGGTCAGAAATTTCTAAATTTGTATTTAATTGTTAAAAAAAATTGTTAATAATACGGTAACCGTTTTTAAAATACACAACTTACAACTTACATGAAATATTAGATAACAATCTCAACAATTACTACGTTTAACTTTAAATTATCCCAATTAGTGAAGGTGAAAAACGCAGATAATCACAGATATTATCTTCATAAGATAATTGTTAGACAAATAGCAGACGAACAAGAAAATAAAGGAGGATACAAGTTTAAGATCGCAAAAAGAACAGGGATAAAAATTGTTTAGTCAGGCTAGCCAATGATAAACACGCAAGAAACTTTGTTTCTTGACAACGATGTAATTATATGGTATTAAATTATAATTACTTACCCATTAATCAAATAGTCGATCGTTCGGTCGTTGCAGATTTATATAATTCTTCGCTTTTTTTCTTGTAGAGCTCGTTAAGTACAAAACCTTCGATAATACAACTGTCTCACTGCTGTCGTGATATTTTCATAAAATCGTCTGAAAGCGAAATATCATTTAACGTACATAATGGTAATCGCAATTATCATAAATTAATAAATTAATGGCCGAGATGTTTATTTTTTCATGTTCACGGGTAATCGCTGAATACATAAGCAGGACGTAAAATAAGAAGTGTGTCTAATGACTGTAAGGACTTTAATCTTGCGCTACGATCGCTATAGAATAAAATTACATTTATTGCTACTCTTTCTTTTATCTTTTATCATCTGTTGGAACAGAATTTCCTTCACGATGCAAATACAAAAGTTTACTAGAGTACGTGTTCCAAGAAGAAGACTTATAAACTTTAATTAATTCTTAATCAAGAAACGCACAGAATTTTCTACGTCTTGGTTCAGACTTTCTATATACAAACCAATTTCCTGAAAACCTTATTTTTTCTAATTATACTGCTCTTACCGCTGTTGTACGGGCACGTAAAGCGCATGAAATTTCACAATACAGAAATAGACGTTCTAAAGTATTTTTTCCACCAGAAATTATCCTCAGCTAATAGCGTATAGATAATGGAAAGTTTCATAATGAGCATAGAAACCGGAACCAGACCAGAAAATTCCAGAACCCTTCTCCAATTCCTTTGGTCGCTTAACCAGCTCGCGGTCCATCGTATCCTCTTTACGTCCAACGCCATCAAAACACCATCAAACTCGGCAAACTCCGGAGACCGGCCAGTTCCTCGTAGCCAAGTTAAACTTTCACCCGGCTTGAACAGCCGTGGCCAGGCGAGAAACAAGTTATCCCTTTAGGCGAAAAAGAAGGCGAGAAAAGACGACGGGTCCCAAACAGCCTGAAAAACACGCGACGGCGGGGTTTTAAAGGGTTAAAAATACACGCCGGCTCGTGATTCAGTTGAGCCACGACACAATGGGCCCCGTTTCTCCGAGCTCGATGGCTCGTGCTTTGCCTTTGTTTATTTTCGTGCACATGCACCTTGCTGACCCTGTTACCTTGACCGTGGTGCACCTGAATTCCCCTCGATGACTCCATTGGCGTAACCTAGCCATGCCTCACGGGCTCCCCTGGGAAAAAGAGAATTTCCTCTGGCAAACGTTGGAATCCGGAATGGCCGTCTGGTCGACCTTAGTCACGCTGGAATTAAAAATATTTACTTATATCGAAGTGTCTGAAAGGTGGATCGTTTGTCGGCTGACCTGGCTCAAGGTGGACGTCAAATCGAGAAAAGAACACGGTACTTATCCGGCAGTCGACGCGAACCGGACCTAAGTGACGCACGAGGAAACTTTCCTCGCTGATCTTTCGGCTGTGTCGCGCGAGGAAACTTACCGCAAATGTTTTCGGCATCGGGATAAACGCGTTTCCAGGATATCATTATGATTAAAGCTCGATTATCGCGACCAAACGGATATTCTCGACTTTTTCCAGACGTTGATTGGTACTTTTGAAGTTTGTTTCAATTTGGAATTTTACGGCCCGGCTTGAATCGAGGTACTTTGGTTTATCGGAGAATTTATTTTAATGGACCATTGGGTTGGACTTGCTGGAAGCGGTATTTTATGGATTTTCTTCGTAACGTTGCGGATTTAAGTGAAAAATCCAACGCTGATTTTGTGTCAAGTAGAATTTTCATATCTACATATATTTGTATAACGCTGCTGTAATCTTCCAACTTGTATGTTTCGATTTTGCTCTCAGTTCGAACAGTATTCGTGACGTTGTACAGGATGTTTAGAATAAAATTGAAACAGGAAATCACGAGTATCAATAAACATCTTTCTATATTTTATTCAAACTTGCGATAATTTTTAACGTCAGAAAATAGATAATTTTACAAAACAAAGTATACGATTAATAAGAATCAAGCTTGTATATACATGTCGCGTTAATTTCGTTATCGTAGCCACACAGTCGTGGCCACCTCGCAAAAATTATAAATTATAAATTATAATTTCATTTTATTCCGACTCGCTGTGATGATTATTCTTCGAAATTATGTACAAAAGTACTAGCTCAAAGTAGAAATATTAATGACATTATTATCTGCAGTGTAATATCAGTACGAGGAAATGAAAGATTCCATAGTAGCTACTACGTCTCTCGTATAATAATTTCCATCACGATGCTTGTGTTATAAAAATAGTATCAGTTGATGCCCGAGCGAGTCAACGTCGAAGATTAAAGCGGCCATGATGTGATAAACTGATCTTGCGTGGTCACATGCAAGATCATTAACGACAAAGTCATCAGACGCTAGCGATGATATTTATGGCGTTTTAAACGTTAGACCAACGCCGCGCCGGCTCGCTAGATAATGGCAGCAATAAAAACGAGTATTTTACTTGCACGGGATTTGATCGGGTGATTCGTTACAGAGGAATTTATCGTTCGCTCCTGGCGAACGGGAAAACTCGTCCACGAAATTCGTCGGGTTTAGTGGCACTGATTCTTCCTCTGCGATACGATACGACCGATATTTTTCTTCCAGCGTCGTTCTTTTTCGACCGAGTCAATGGTCCGAGCATCTGGGCCTGACGGGAGAAGGTCGTTGATTTGAACTGTTCCGTTTTCATAATCGTTTCTGTAAACTTTCGATCGAGAATGACTTCGTGGTTTGAAAATTTTTCCAACGAATTTCCAACAGAAGTACAAAATTACAGAAAAGTTTAGAAAAGTTAGACATTTATATAAAAATGCATAATTTAATAGCGAATGAACGTTATTATCGTAGAATTTTGCCTAGTCTTTACGAGTATTTTCGCTGCAATTTCCGATAAGTATGTAGCTACGCAATTAATTTGTATATGTGCGTGTGTACGTACGCAAAGAATACACGGAAAGTAAATTTTTTCTTTAACAAAAACCAGTGATATTAAATTACGACGAAAAGATGTTTAAAAATATCCAATAGAATTACGCAAGAATTGTTGAAAGAAGATACATGACAAATGTATAATATTCAACAAAATATTTATGGTATTTTTATTGGAAGAAGGTGTGAAAGACGAGCAGAAAAAGAAGAAAATGGATCAAGCGTTTCCTCTTCGATGCTCCGCAAGTATCTTTCATCGTACGAGAGTCTTATATCGGAAATTCAGCATCTTTCTGATAGAGAAGATACGATGAAAGAAGTGGAGTGTCATTCTTTTGCCGACTTCCTCTTTTCTTTGAAATATCTCTCGACATCGGCCGATTCGGCACGTTTCTTCGTATCGCGTAAACTTGTTTCTTTCTTCTATGCTTCGGCAAATTTTGCTTACATGTTTCCCTTTATCTGGCTGTCGGATACATCAAGAGGTTCGTTACGCTTCTAGCTTTTGAGGAATTTTATTGATCTTTGCTCAGATATAATATCGACGTCTTAAACTTACATCTTTCACCGTAATAATAGTGAAATTAAAATGTTTGAGAATATTACGAGGAAATAAATGTGAAAGAAAAGCCGAAAACGAAGACAAAATGGGAACTCGCATCGATGTCTTATCTACGCAAATATAATTTACGCGCAAACATGAATGACAATGTAACGATTACAAAGCTGGCAGATGTACGGACGATTTGTATCTCATGCTAGACCGGAAGTGGGTCATATCGCGAACGTGATTACACGAGTTCGTACTTTTATGACACAGTGATTGCATTTCATCATGAGAAAACAGACGCAAGAGAAGCATTTATTACGCTGACAATAAAATTGATTAACCGATTACATAAAAACAATTTGTTACAAATACTATTATTATCCGCACACATGTACTTTAACTTCCATTTAAAAAAGAAACAAAATAATTCACTTCTGTATTAAAAGAACATGAAAATCGTCAAAGGAAGACTTCGACGTGTAAGACTGAAAATTACAAATATAATACGTATTTCACCATTTTTTTCCTACAGTATATTCTTTCTGCTAATATTACCTATTTAATTTACTCATTTTTCTCGAAGCTTTCAAATAGTTTTTCCGCTGCTTTGTCCGAAAAACTTGCTCGAGTAGCGTCACTCTTCAAGCACCACGGTTCTAATATGCATACGTTACTTTGCTTAGAGAAATCGAAAAATAACACCCTTCGTCGATTCATCCCCAAAAACCAATCGTCGATGCTCGATTCAAACTTCCTTTGGGAGGATATCCTGGGAAATCTCGACAAAATAACATACCTTCGTCCCCGTTCACCCTTGTATCTATCGTTTTCCACCCTTTAAGTACCTCCTCCTCCCTTACCCCTGATTCGTCGATTTCCATAATATAGCGCGCGAAGGGACACGCGTCTGCCCCATTAACGCGGCCGTCGCTTTTCAATGGAACCGAAGAAACTTCGTTTCGCAACGCTCTCCCTTTCCACGTTCTGTCTCTTCTCTCATCCCTCGGTTTCATTCTTCGCTGAGAAGCTCGTGCGCGCGCGCGTGACAACGCTTTATCGGTGGCCACGTCATCGAGAGGTATCGGGACGAATCGGAAACGATCCAGCAATCTGATGCGTTCAACGACCATTGATCTAGCGATGTATCTCGCGTTACTTAATCGACGACCCTGAAATAGGGCTGCTTTCGTAATATCGTCGACGTGAAATTCACCTGGAATTCATTATGCACGCTGGGACTGGCCGCGTTAATTAGCCTCGTTGAATTCCTGGCCGTGCTCGGTTCTTTGACTGCTAACCGTGTCGACGGCCATATCAGTGTGATTTATGCATTTTTCTTCTTTTTCCCTTTCCTCGCCACGTTCGCGTTCGCGTTCGCGTTCGCGCTCGCGCTCGCGCGCCGTTGCATATTAATGCCACGAATCTGGTTATCGATAGTTTCACAGATCTTAGGTGTAACGTTAACGGTCGAGGAATTTATTTCTGGTTGGCAAAGATAGTTGAGAAATTCATAGATATACACAGGATAGAGAATTATACGGGACGATGAAAGATCAGTGAAAGGTGCGCGTGCAATTTAAGTCATTTCCTAGGTTCTTTTTCGTTTTTCTTTTTGCTCGGCTTCAAATAGCCTACGCTATATTTTCTCATTTTTCCTCTCGACCGATCCGCTACAAAAGTATCAAAAATTAACGGTGTTTCGTAACATGCAAGAAATTATACACAGTAACGTAAAGAGAAATAACG
This sequence comes from Bombus pyrosoma, assembly GCF_014825855.1. Taxonomy (NCBI): domain Eukaryota; kingdom Metazoa; phylum Arthropoda; class Insecta; order Hymenoptera; family Apidae; genus Bombus; species Bombus pyrosoma. The sequence continues at coordinate 3,911,426 of NC_057780.1, read as the reverse complement.
ATATAGGAAGTTATACGCGGTAGATAATATACAAATAGAGATGGAATTTGAAAACAAGAAATATCAACTGGTTCAAATAACCCTATCCTAACCCGTGTAACGTTTACTAATTTCTGGTGTTTATCGTTGTACTAGAATACCAAACAAACCCGTATTGTTCGAAATCTTGTACGATTAGTTAGCATGGTCACGACGACGCGATGTTCTTTGACCAACGATAACCCCAACTAGGTACACATACCAGCAAAGTCCATTCGAGAGCGTATCGGAATAATTATCGCAGGGTCCATCTACGTTCACGAATACGAGAAACACCGGGCGTCCCGTTAATTAAGAGATACTGCAATAATTACCAACAAGCGTAGAACAACGTGTTCGCCAAATGTATTACGTACTCTTCGCTCGTCGTCGCTATCCCCATTTTCTTCTTCTCCTCGTTTCCTTTTTTTCAATCGAGGTAATGGTACTGTTACAACTGCGAAAACTCTCCTTTGTCACGGGGCTAATAGCGCCATTGCAACTTGGAAATCCTTTTATTCGAAACACGCAGCCGCCTCCATAGAAGCGTGACTCTCACAGCTTTTCTTTTTGTTCGTTCAAACACATTTTCTCGTCTGTAGCGTCTTCTGACCGACATTATAGCTGTTGCTTTTGTCACTGATCCGTGACCATGTTTCCTTGGCCCAGCGGACGATTTACTCACCTTGAAATAAATCCTCTTACCCTTCTACCACTTGTTCAATCCGACAGAGATTAAACTTTGGAAACGTTTACAAACATAACGAAGATTTGCCGAATAATGGGAAGAGGGACAAAGTGAGAGGTAAAGTTTGGTAAATTGAAAATCCTGTTTCACAGATATCGTGTCGGACGAAGGATGAGTAATTTCGAGGAATTGTATTTTGATTTATTATTTGTACGCCACGTACTTTGTTTAGATTTAGATTCGGGTTTACGTGCAAAATCGAACACAGTTGGAGTTTGAATAATTTCACGAACACGAGAGAACGAGAAACGAGAGAAAAGAGTCGATGAAATATCAAAGTTAACGTAAAGCGAAACATATGTTTGCGTGTTATAAAATTCCCATTCTCACTGCGACCAAGTCTTTCAACGATTATCTTTTCGTATTTAGAACAACGTTGCAATGAATGAGCGATTGCGCGATGGTCTAGTAACAAACGAGAACGAACTGAACGCAATAAAAGCATATTTTACGCGCTATTAACTATAACCAGAGTGAAATAGCGTATCTGAACTTACCGTGACGTGTTTCACGCAAACAATTCTCAAATGAGAACCATATATTTCATTTAACTTTCTTCTTACCGTTCTTTCGATGCGAGAGCCGCAACTCTATACGGTGGAACGGAATTACCTAAGTTTCGCATACAGCTGTTTAATGTTGTTATTATGTAACGACATTTAAAAAAGAAAACTTCACTCACCAAAAAATTTCGAACATTTCCTTTTGTTATTTTATGCAATCTCTCAGACGACTATATATTTACTCTCTGTAAACGAAATGTTATCCTTGAGTTCTCTAAAGGAACCTGTATTTTCATTGAAAAGAATTCCAAATATTCGATTCGATCAACTTTTGTGACATAACGTGACAGAGACATCGACAAGTGTCTCAGAATTTTATCTTTACTTTTAAAAACGTGAAACGACAAAGAAACTGGAATATCTCTCCTCTCCATGTATATCATTTTCTGCGATCACGATCGTGTAAGGAGGATCCTCTTCGAACGGCTAGAGATACGTCTTGTTTTCTCTGATTTCCTCATTAACGTTCTCAATTAGTATTCTCGAATTATTTCAACGGGAATTCCTAATGAGAGAGACAAGCACAGCGTAAATCATCGTCGCGATCAAGATGTGCAGGCACGTACCAATCGTATCAGTGGCTCGTAACACGTTGCGACCAAATGTTGTCGCGCGCCTGAAATGTTGCAAAAATGACCAGCCATGCCGCGTGCTATGGAATTTCGCTATATGCGTCCGCCGAGACCAGCGAGACGTCTGCGATTTTACACCGAGTGAATTCAATCCTTCCAGGATGACAGCCTTTGAACCAGTTTTTTGCAGCGGCCTTTTTACCTCGATGAGGTTATCGCATACGTTGACGATTATCACGCACGATGAATCACGAGCGATTGTTTCTAAAATAAAACGAAAATAAGAACTCGTTGGACGGCGAATATAATTCATTTCGAACGATGTCGTTGATCGTAAGGACGATTGATTCTCTAATTAATTCCTTGGTTATTGATAAAAAATAATCATGTAGCAATTATTATTTACCATGGTGATCCCAACGATAAGAATAATCCAGGTGAATAATACTAGCCAGCAAACGTTGTTAAACGAAGCAAAAAGTAATGAATTTCTAATGATGTTGCTACATACATGGAAAGTGGTATATGCAGAAAAATCTGCAACTAGAGACTCAGAGGTGTAACTATTGCTTTTAAATACTATGTAGGAAAGCGTTGCCCGAGTCGACGAATTGCGATATAGACTCAGGCGTCCAAGTCTATCAGAGCGTGTCTGAAGGAGTTGCATTGATTTTTCATCGATTCCAGTTTGCTGTTGGTATTAAATATTGCTCGACAGACTTTGATATAATATCTTTCTAATTCTAAGGAATAGTGACTTTAGCTTTTTTTCTTGTTTTCCTTATGCGCGTTACTATAATTTATAGAGGGAGAATTTCCCGTTTTACGTAAAAATTACGCATTTCCATCGAACTTTCGTTAAAATTATTTTTCATTTTAAAGCGAAGTGAATAAAATATATCGTAACGAATGTTTAATTATGGAGAAGAAATTAATAAAAAAGAATTGCACTTAAAGGCAATTGCTTTTGAAACAATTAAATAATTGTGACTAATTTGTCAAAATTTTGATCGTCTCGGTTTCTGACCACCTTTCGCAAGTTTTCCCTATCTTGTTTCTTTTTTCCTTAGGTTATTGTAATAATTCTTTGATACGGTGAACAGCGAGTGCAAAATAGAAATTAGAATGTCAATGCGAACGGTGACTGAATGCATTATTGCAACTATTTATTAAGATTCCCGCATAATTGGCATTATCACATAGCGCTATGCAAATTGCTAAATTAAATAATAATTAAGCGTTTGAATAATAGCGAAATGTAATATCTCTACTATCTAAAAAAAAAAAAAAACTCGCTGACATTTTTATCGTAAGTTATTCGGTTCTGGAATCTACCGATTTCGGTATACTTAAGTCGGTCTGGAAAAAAAAGGAAAGAAAGATATGCTCTATGATTATTTGACATTTACATTCATGATAGATTGGAGGATTTGATTTAGAAACTTCGATTACTTGGCAATTATTTGCACGATTTTCTCTCTTTAACCGGACCAATGAACCTTCAACGAACTCTGGTCACGCGATTGACCAATTCCTCAAAGAAATATCGGAAACAAACGATTTGTCGCGCGTTTTATGCATCGTACACCGTGTTAGATAAAATTTCCTTAACCCTTTCGCCTCAGATTATATAACTTTCTGCCAGAATTTTCTACTCTTTGCATTCGTACAATTTCATTATCGATTCGTTTTATTACCAATACCCATTACGAATTACTCGTATTACTTTATTTATCTCTCTGTCGCCGAAACAAAGTCGTGTAATCTTAACACTCGACGTTTACACGCTAACATTCCTTTCACTCCGCTAAATTCTAGCAATTCGTTGGATCGAATCGTTAATACCACGTACGATTGATTTCACGCAAAAAGAAAAAATTGCATATAACCGTGCCGTAGGGTTAAGCAACGCGCGTTCTTGCTTTATGACATCGACTACTGACAGATTAATTAGTTTACACAAAAGTTTGCTGATGGCACCAAAGCGAGACAGTTGGTCCCAAGGTCCCGTCGGCTGTCACTCGCGATAGCCTCAAATATTACTTAACGTTACACGTTATAAACGGGATTATTCCGAGCACGCAGTTTGTTCCGTTAATGCGAGGAAAAAATCGAGTAACGCGATATCTTTCGTTGCTTAATTCGAGCTACGCCGTTCGTAGTAACCATGTAATGCAATATTTGAAGCTGGAAAATGTGGAAATGCCGTTTTAGAACTCGATGGCGTTGTGTCTGCTGCCAGTGTTGTGACAGTCTGTTATTATTGGGAAAGTTGCTATGCTCCGTGTGTGTAGGTAAAAGTTGTGCTTCAGGAATGTGTATTATTATCGCAATATTAGCATAGAAAATTCTACGTACGTTGGCATCGCTATGTGCAAGCCGATGTTGTACCTGAGGAATGTACCGACTGTTCCACGCAATTGGGTCAAACCGTAGAGCTTAAAAATGGTACAAGGTAGAAAATAATTTCGTTAGGTAGAATGGGGAATAATTTTGAACGGTGAATTCATACAGAGAAAAGTATAAGTTTCGTATTCAAAGGTGGAAAAGTCATTTTTTTTTTTTTTTATTGATTTGATTTTGAATCGATTTTCGTCGGTTTACCTAAATTGGATAGAATCAGACTGAGAATGGAGTTCTACAGAAATACATCGACCTGTCGCTTAGGCTTAGAGAGAGAGAGAGAGAGAAAAAAAAGAATAAAAGTGGAGAGTGGAAGGCGTGTTTCGTGGCATTCGTAAAACTGCGTTTGTGTCGCGTGTCATTTTTTTCACGCTTCAGAGGTCCCGTTGGAACGCGTTAGACTTAATTCTTCATAAAGCGCGCGTGTACGTTTTCCCTTTCCAATATTTCCACGTGAAAGAATTTCAATCGTGCTGAACGCGACGTAAAAAATCTTAAGGCACGTACCTCTGTACTGTTCGTACACAACACCGGGAACACACTCGTAATCGTCGTTCAATGCACACGAATATCGAAAGCCGGCTGTCTTAAGGGGGCGGGTTCACAGCTCAGCGAGCAAGAATGTTTTTGTCAGACCTGGAGGAGGCGCACACCTCCGCGTTCATCTTGTATTTATTATATCTCAACATCTTCGACTTTGTTGCCTCTGTTGTCCGATGGTTCGAACCTCGATCGCCCAACTACGCGTTTCAAGCGAACGTGAAACAGTTTCGTGCTCTTTATTTTCTTTTTATTCGTTAATGGATATGGGAAATTTGTATATATATAACGTGAGTATCGATGTACGTATCGAGGCTCCATAAGCGAGCATAATTAAAGGTCAATCTAACGTTATGTAATTTCTACTAGAAAACATGGACGCTGATGAGAGAAGATTGCGTGTAATTTATAAGGATTGCAGTGATATATTCTTTAATGACGAATGAAATTAATGTAACGATTTTGAAAAATATTACGAAGCTATGATTAATTTGTTTGTTCTTTCACCGATTGCTTCATGAAAATTCTATAAACCGTTTAGAGTATTTTTTCAACATATATATAGAATCAACGTGCGTATGCTATAAATATAGATAATCGTGCATTGCTAAAACGTTCGTTAAAATTGTGCAAATTATATCAGTTCGAGTACTACAAGATCAAACACGTTTATCTTTTTAAATGGAATTACATATACCAATCGATACAGTTGCTTGAATACTAATTAACCTTATATATATTAACTTTGATTGTTCAAAATATTACCTACTTCTGATATTTCACCTATCTTCACTGGTACACGATTTTTAATTAATTCCGTTAGCTCGGTCAAACTTTGTCCATTTTCACGTATACGTGTAGCTGTAACATCAAACCTCTAAATGTTTTTCTTCTATTCGCTGGAACGCTTAACAATTTACCTTTTTATCATGAAAATACCATTCATTACAGGCATTCGTTTCAGCGGTCGGCGTCACACCACTTCGCAAACACGCGGCATACATTTCCATACCTGTTAAAATCGAAATTCAGTGAAAACTCGTTAAAAATTCATACATTCGACCGGCACCTTTAAGATGGACATCGGTTTCTTCTAGATGGCACGCATCGTTTTACCTGTTTTTATCTTCTCTCTGTCGTTTCTCTCTTTCTTCCTTTGCCTGGCATGAAATAGAGCCATACGAGATAAGGATCCGCTCGAAAGGAAAAAGAATGAAAAAGTCACGCACGATACACAGAGCACGGAGCCGCGAGAAAAATACATTTGCTTCTAAATATAGCAGGTCATTGGACGGATTTAGAAACGCTTGGCTTGTCCGTGTTTTTTCCAAACTAGGAGGAAGAAAAAGACGAAAGGGAATCCAGTCGTCGGGATCCTTGTAACAGCTCGCTGGCTCTTCTCAGCTTTTTACCGTTTTTACCAACCATCGGGTGCAACAAACTTCCAAGTATCCCCATAAAGTTCCAAATAATTCCCATATCTTTTTACCAAGCGAACCTACCACGCCTTCTCTCGCCTATTATTATCGTGGCCCAGCGTGAAACGCAGACCAAACAAAGAATGTATCGAACGAAACACGAATATATGCCAACCTGGAGGATTTTCCCTCGTGAAATCGATTATACCTCGGCTACTGTTCGTCCATGTCGCGAACGTGACTCTCTGAATGAGAAATTTACTTTGTAATTTATTTTCGGGATGTTTTATGGACAACGTTTAGCGATCATAAAGATGCTTTATGCTTTATCAAATTAAATGGGAAGAGGAACGCGTAAAAGATTAATGCGTTGAATGATTTGATATACGAGATATGATAATAAGGTTTCGGTGTTATACGAAGCTGTTTATCTTACAAATTAATCGAACGTGAGGCCATTTTCGACGCGGTCGCCTTGACGTTGTGTACCAGTACCCATTTCGGTTTTTCAATTCGTCGTTCGTAGAATCTTTAGTGCTCGTTTCATTCCGAGGAGAAGATTAAGAAAGATAGAGCAAGAAGACATTTCGGTATTAAAAGCAAGAATTAAATATAAATAATCCGCCGATTTGTACGAAAGGTCGTGTCTCCCATCAAACATAGAAATACGAAGCTAACGTTCAAGAAATTCGCGTAATCGACGTTAACGAGTTCGCATTTCTGTCAATATTTTCACAGTCGTCCATACAAATATACCTCGAAACTCATTCTCGCGCATTCCACGGAAGCAATCACTCATTGCTCCATTCGCTTTATCCGATGTTCATTCAAACGCAAGCCGATTACGTTAGTTTTCAGCCGATGCTTGAGCTTCGTTCAGGTCAATCAACAAGAACAAGTGTTTCGACAAATAGAAATTAATCGTATGTTTGAAATTGCTTGAAATTAAGTAAATTTGAAAAAAATATTTCAAATACGGTAGATGCCCCATTATCCGAACCATCGAGTAGACAAAATTGTTCGAACAATGCAATATTTTCAGATAATAAAACAAACGCTTTCCTGATATGGAATTTCATTTATTCGATTTGTCTTTCTTGCTGCTACGTTACACAATTTGTTCAACACAAGTAACCGTTGAGAGTTACGTTCTTCTTATACTTCGAACCATCGAAGCTCTTTTTCGAGTGCCACGAATGCTTCCACGCGAGAACACGCCTCTTCGTTGTTACTTTCGTTTGCTGTTTCCATTCGTATAAAATCTTCGTTGATATCACCTTTATCGCGATGAAACCACTTCGTTGCATCGGTATATTTAAGATTTTTCTACCGTTGCCAGCACTTGATCAATCCACGTGCTTCACATAATTTTCAATATCGTGTCTTTGTTTTTTAATGTCTGTGATTACGACTTTTCCAACATCGTTTATCATTGCAAAATCTGTCGTACTTCTACCACATCCTTCGAGTTTCTTAATTCATTAATTAATTATTATACTTCGACGGTTAGAACGCCACTAATTTCACACTAAATTCTTGTAATCAGAATTCGCTTGATCGAATAAAAGAAAGAATACATCCTATAAAATACATATTTGAAAGAGGAAAGACATCCTTTACTGGGAAATTACGTTCGGATGATAGACCGATCAGATAATAAAACGTTCGGATAATGGGTGTTAGTAAATAAAATAAAGAACCGATAATATGTTTCAAATTGCTCGAATCGTTTAAATCGCGGTAATTTGACTAAACCGTAACGAGGTCACGAGAACGTCACGAGTTTAACGCTGCTAATTAATTTTCAATAATTATCCTCGGCACGTTAACGGCAGTGAAACGCGAATTGATAAAATATTTTCTTGCGATGTAAGGTAATTATGCATCGATATCTTTCGTAGCCACTGTATATACAATTAATAATATCCAGTCTGCAGGCTCGAATATTCCCTTTCTCGTGGCATTGATCGTTATAGTCGTTGCAATTGGAACAATTCTCTCTCCAGATGGACGGCCGTGTTCCTCGAAACAATGGAAACGCGGTAATTCATTTTCTAGAAGGCAATCTCGGGGTAAATATCGCGCTGGCTTACAAGCCGAACGCTAATGGGCGTAGTGGAATATCTGGCCGAGTGAAAGGATCGCGATTCTGTAACGTTCAGGCATAGTCGAGAAATTTAGAAGTTATAGCCGATGCCATGGTAAATCGTCGAATTAGAAGAATGGAAAAAATAGTCGAGATCGACAAAATGCAGATGAATGGGAGAAAAAAAAATACGTAGAGGAGATTGTAAATTATTTGATTACTATAAAAAGGGATTGCAAGTTGAAACAGGTTGGCAAACGATATCCTAGAACTCTACGTATCGTCCACTAATGGTCGTATCAAGCGTTCTTTGCTCCTGATTCAGCAATTACTTGGACTCGTGTAACAGAGCACTTGTGTGAATTACAGGTATCGCTAGTTTCGCGCGGTGACCGGTGCAGGGTTTAACGTTACTCAGGATCGGTGTATGCATTACGAAGACGTTCTCAGGCACAGGAAACAATATGAGCAGTTTGCAGATAGCGTTTTACGCTTCGTTTTATCGACGGCGTATTTTCTGACCGGCGTACTGCGTTTATTTTTGGTCAACAGCGATACCTCGCGTTGCATTCGTTAAATTACGCCGGGAACGCGAATCCTCTGGCATTATGAAAGTATACAGGGTGTTGAAAAGAATGTGAAACATTGGAGGCTTGTTGTAATTTATACGTAGGAGTGAAACGTTACAAAGGTACAGATAATGGATGTATTCTCTTTGCAGGATCTCATTCTTCGAATTAAGATTATGGACTTTATGAATTATACATAAAACTAACAATTTAATCGATCGTAATTACATGTGTGTAGAAAAAATCATTTTCAAGCGATTTAATCAACGGTCTTGAAGCTTGGACTTTTGCCTAAAAATGAAACAGCTTACAACGTAAAGTAACGCTAATACGTGTTGTACAAGCAAAACTTATGTATACAAATAATACTAACAAAAATACGATACTTTAAAATAAAACAATCATTGTTTATAAATTCACTGTTCCACGAATCATTTATCAGAGGATTGCAGACCTTCCCAGACGCGCACAAGGTGAATTTAAGAATACATTTTCCGAATTTTTCTTTTCTGGAACTATAGCCAATACATAATTGGGCAAGAATTTTCAATCGAAACAAGTGAAACACGATTCACTCGTTCATGGATCGGTTGAAAATTGATTCCTATATATCCTAATTAAAAATATTACCATATTTTTTTATCGCAATGCCACATTAACAGCCTATATTCGAATAATTAGCTTCCAATTTCCATCAGAACGTGTAAAGCCACGATCGACCGTAATCTATCTCTTCGATAAACGAATAGAATCAAAATTACTACAGAGGGTCGATTCGCAATCTACTTCTCTAAGTAACAGCCGAAATAATTTCCAACAAATTTCCACGCATTTCCCAGCCAATACGTTGAATCGCGTATTAATATATCCAAGAAAATAGTAGGTATTTTCCCAGAGTATTTATACGTCGAGGAAATGGCACGTGACACGGTACGGTCGACAGATGATTTTAATCGTGTTCGTATTAACAGGAAATCGCGTTAATTCCTGCCAGGCCATCGTCCGTGAATCGTGAGCGGTGTGGCGTATATTAGCACGGTGAGAAAAGACAGAGAAAAAATAAAAGTACGAAAGGGAAGGCGCAACACGGTGGTGAAAGAAGCGGCGAAGTAAAGAGAAATTTAGTCGCCCAGACTCGTTAGTCATCCTCAGGGGCAGGTGTCTATGATTAAGGAGTATCGGGGGCGTGCGTGTGTGCGCTGTGGCGAGTTGGCGAATCGCCAAACTCTTAATTCTTACGACGACCCAGACGAACTTTCGGTCGTGCCGATTATTACCGCCTCTCTTTCCAACCTCCTTGGCCAGCGGCCAAACATGTTGCAAACATGCTCCGGAATTCCCCTCGCGAACACCTTCGTCGATACGTGAGCAACGTACGTTACACGGATCACCGTCGCTGTTCACGGAAAAAGTTCTGGTGCTTTGGGAAAAATACCTTTTTCGGTTGTTATACGACCGTGTTGTTTTTCGCATAACGATCAATGAATCGTCGATCGCTGGCATTGATACGGAAATTATATATTTCCGTTATTGGATAACGAAACGGTACGATAGAAGCGACGAGTATCTTTTATTTTTCGTTCTTTGGAATATCTTTGCGAATATTATTTTGCGCATTTCTGTACACTAAAAATTTCCCATAAATGCACGGACATGGTCGAAAACAAAGAATTAGTTGAAGTAAAGTATCGAAGCACAAATACGATGCAATCACAGCGAGTAAATGTTACGTCTCGGTTTAAAGAATAGGCAAGAAATCACTGTTATTTGGAAAACTACCGACACCGGACTAGCTAAACATCGAATAGCATTTATTTATCGCCTGATCCATTCTCCAACTTCTACATCTATTTCAAGCTCCATGCAAATAATCAAACCAGTGAGGAAAAGAAGCAAACCACCGAAGCACGAAACAGTCCAATTAAGCTGCTTCCATAAACAGAACCTCCAGAATCATTAACATCCTCCGAGAAAGAGAGAAGAAACAAAAATATAGAAAAACCGTAACAACATCCCGGCTGAAGCTTCCACATAAACATACATAGTCAACCAGGAAGTACAATCGTACTTCGTTCGAAGCTCATCTGACATTCACCCACGACTCCATTTCCAGGTAGCTTATTATTGATTCTTGCGATGCGCCGATACATTGTGCAGAAAATATATATCGAGGGTAGTAAAGGCTCCCACGAAGGGCATGGACGTTTTTCGACCTGCGGATCCCACATTGAGTCGATATAAAGAAAATAAACAGGGGGTAGCACAAGGTAGGACAAGGGACAGGTCAGTCACTGTGGTCCCGATTCAGCAACGTGCATCGTGTTTTCTCGTGCCATTCATCGTAGAAGGACTGTCGAAGTTCGTGTATTTGTGAGAAATTTTGAAACGTACAGAATATACGTAATAGGCAAAGATATATACAGAGTATCAACAGCGTAGTTGCGATATCTAGCGGATAAAAAAAAAATCTCCGCGTAGCAAAGTAGTAGTAATTTACATAAATATCCGCAGTTTAATTATAGCTATTTTTGTACACTTATTTCCACGTATAATTAAACTTGCTTGTAAAGTTAGCCTTAAGCGTTTTATAAGTGGATTTTTTCAAGTATTTCCTGTCTGTTAATTCGCATTTATCATCGCGAATCAGAATCGTCAATCGACGAACAATTAAAGCCAACATTGATTTATGGATATCGTCGTGGTCGCCAAAATAGAGAAAATAAATCGGATTACTACGAGACTAGTAAAAGTAGGTGGTCTAAGACGTTTTGCGCGGTACTGTATGAGTATACATGATCCTGAGGCATCGCGATACTAGCGGCGACCGGTGAAAAATAAAAAGAATAACAAGAAGAAGGAGAAGAAGCAAGAGAAGAAGAAGAAGAAGAAGAAGAAGAAGAAGAAGAAGAAGCTGCCGCCTCTGAGAGAGGAGGCCTCGAGGTCGTGGCTGCGTAGTTCCTTTACGCTGGCTCCCACGAGCTCAGCCACCAACAGTCGCTTTCCAGATCAGATTCATTGACCCCGCTGAATCTCTCTCTTCCTCTCTCTTTCCTCGCGGTGTCTTCCCTCTGTCCCGTATGTAAGTACGTGGACTTGGCCGCTGGTGCTTTTTCTTCGCGACATCGACACACCAACAGCAGGAGAAGGAGGGGGCCACTGGAAAAGGGGAAAAAACCGTGCTATCGTGGACACGATTAATGCGATCTCGCGACCAGCCTTCGCCATTCCGCGATTTCTTACCACCAGTTTAAGGATAATGGCACAGAGAGAACATGTCGATTTCATGGTTACAAAGTGGTGATAAGAGTATGAAGACGAATGTGAAGGTTATGAGAGCCGGCTCTCGAGTTCAGGGTTGCAGAGGTTCGATATGGATGATGGAAAGACGGTACGAGAGAAGTTCGTTTGTCGAAACGAAATTTTACTTATAGTTGAGAAGCTCTCGTTAAAGGACCTTAATACGAAGGTGCTACTTTCTAATGAAAAAGTCGGATCATTGTGAAATTTTTGTTTATTTCAAACATGTAAAAGTCAGGAGCTTCTTTACCGTCAACGTAATCATTAGTCGTAGCGCAGCTAATATTAAGGGACTTTTACAAAATTTGTAAAACTTGCGACGTAATCGATTCGATTCGTGATTTTGAAAAACGTAACATTCGTATGGATAATGAAAAAGAACCTAGGAAATTTAAACTTCGTAATATTATTTACTTGCCTTTCCGAATAAGAATCGTAGCAGCATTTTTCTCAGATGGAATAAAATAAAAACTTGTTCAGTGTACATCACAACGGTAGATTAAATATTTTCGTTTTTTTTTTCCGGGCAACGTCGAAAATTAGTTGCTCGATCATTTCTTTCGTTGAACTCTGAACCTGATTTCAGGTATCGCGTATCGATACTATCCGAAAAAATGTGCCAAGAGAAAAAGAAAAACGAATGTATTAATAGTCATATCTTGAGGCAAGTTTTTGTGCGCGCGAGCGAGACTGAAATTAATCGAGAAAGGGGGAGCAAAGAAGTAGTACAGGTTCACCATAAAGCTCGTTTATCTCGAGGGGCGCTACAAGGGTTCCGATGTGGCGCCCTAGCAGAGAAAATAAACGATCGAACAAACAGGAAGTCAAGTGCACGGAAAAAAGTTGCGTGCCCTAGGCAGATTGCCAATGCCTGTGTACAGGAAATCTACGAAGATCTTCGAGACGACTGCTCGCCGAAATTGTTTTCAGGGGAAGGGAACTTTGCTTCTAAAATTACGAACACGTATAAAAAATATTCAACTTCTTATCGATTATAAACCTTTCGATTTATTTTTCTACGCGAACGTTTATTCCCCTTCATACGATATTTAACTACTAGCATTCTGCGCAGAAAACTGTTCTAACATTTTTTTAAAAAAACATACTTTTCCTTTTCGTATCGAACGTATATCTTTCTTTCGACTTATCGATTATTATTTTTCGTAACTACATCTTTCGGTGCCTCGTTCGCAAACTATCTTCGAGGCAATTACCATGGATAGGAATTACATACTGTGATCGAACACGACGTGAATATTTATGGTTTAAACGCTGTTTCTGGAAATGGCGCAGAAAGCATCTATAAGGCGCTCTATTAACTCTCTATCTAACGAAACTCCTTTTTAAGTAACGCGTCTTTAATGGAATTCGATCAGGCACGATTCTAGATCATCCGAGCGATGTAATCGATTCGGTCCTATCATTGACACATTTTCCGCACGTGTGATAATTGCGCGATGAAACATGAAATCTCTTACTACTGTTATTATATAGCGTGTTTACGTTCACACTCGGAACCATCGTACGTCGTACGTTTGACTTATTTACGATACGTTAAAGATCGTCTCGACCGATATCTGTCGCGGGAATCATTATAAAAAAATTGATCCGATTCAAAAGCATCGAGCGCGAGAAGCATCGATCGAGGAATTGCTTTATCTACGACTTCCTTTAAACGTTATTTACACGTGTACCAATCTACACGAGTAGCCGATCCTTCGCGCCAAGGATTGGCCATAGAAACCACCTGAATCGTATTAAATACAACTCGCAAGCACTTAATGGCCCACCTACCATTCGATCGATTGATCCACTACAAAAAGCTATCAAGCCGTAAACCTACTCGAAGACCGATAAGCATCCCACAGAGAGCTGAAGCTCGCGTTGAACGCAGCCGACGACGAGTAGAGAGCAAAAAAGAACACTCACATGGTACGTACACACGTACGTACGCGCGCACATACACCGAACGGCGCCTTTGAAGTCCGTAAAAATGCAAAGAAGGCGGAGAGGGGAGTAGAAAGAAAAAGATTCTGCCTCGAATATCTTCTGGAACTAGAACACGATCGCCGGCTGTCGATCGAGCAGAACCTAGTCGGCCAGAGAAACCAAGAGTAGCTGGTTCACTAATCAGCCGAGAAACGCCGCGATTACAATCCGGTGGAATGTGCTTAGAACCGTCGTTTCGAAAGGCTTCTACATTCACGTTCCAACGGCAGCGTGTACATATTCCATAGTCGATCGCGTGTATGCACGCCGAACACGCGCCCCCCGCTCATCGGTTACAGGAATTCGTCTAATTGTAAGATCAGAGATCGTGTTTAATCCCTTAACGCTCGAATCTTCCTTTTCTTTTCTTCGACCTGGTCACCCGTTCTTTTGCAAGCAAGCGATCGAATCCTTTTTGTTTATTTAGTTGTTCGTCCTATGTATCGACGAGTCCGCGGATCTTTATACAAATTCATGTTTTCGCGGATAGAATTAAAGAAGCTTTGGTGACGAGATTTAAAAAATGAAACGCAGAGTCTGATAGAAAAGAACTCTCCGTTCGTCGGAAATACGGATATGTGTAAATAGCTTTCGTAGTATGTTATGTAAGTGCTGCGGTAAATAAACCGATATCAGATCAGGTGAAAAAGAAAAGACAAATAGTTGGTGGAAAAGTAACAGGTGACTAACTCTATATGCGAACGCGAGTATGCACGATTCTCGGCCTCCTTGGACCAGAGAATGTTCGATATATGTACTCTGTGAAATTGTTTCGAAACCATTCGCGTTATCTCGAGGAATTCTACGCAAATCACAAAGATTAATATTACGCGTAATCGAATTAACGCTTCGCACGATTTGCTTTGATCTTGAAGAAAGATCGGTATTTAGAACAGCTGAAGGGTTCTGTAATTTTATTACGCTGTCCGAGAATTAATCAATTTTACTCGTTCTTGGGAATTATTTGATAGAAGCTAGCAAAAAGACAATATCGTTAACGAATATCATGCATAGCTTGTTTTTGTGTTCGATTAAATACGAAGAAATCGAACGAACGAATAGAAAAACAGTCAAAAGTGGACGAGTTTAATGGAAGTGAAAGCTTTATTACTGGCTAATCCTGAAAACACTAATGGGTTTTGCTTGTATTGCTGTAAAACGTTATCGGTGGGAATAATACTAACTTAAAACGTTATCTATCCATGAAACTAAAGAGACAACGAAATTTATCAAATTCTCATCTTTAAACTTTGCGAGGCAAATTTTCGTTTTCGCAAA